>NW_020862466.1:0-16924 GCF_003713205.1 Coffea eugenioides | reverse complement strand
GTTGCACCTTGGCTTGCAAAAGACAGTTAAAACTTTTAAAATTCAAATGAAAAGCTGAGATCAGCCTGAGTTCGGCTCAGCCAATCTCGATCGTCAAAAAATCCTCTACGATTGTAGAGATTTGGATCCTAGGTGCAGTTACTTACGATGTGTCAAATGTGGATCCGTATTTGGTCGTTGCCAAAAGTTGAAAGGAAGGCCAATTATTATTTGTTTACAATCTCATGCGGTCCAAATGCAGAAGTATCCCTTAAACTGCCTCCCGCCCTAGTCAATTTCCCCCTAGTCTTGGCCACAGTACCCCACAACTCTTCCAGATTCTGATTTCAGAATCAAGGAAATGACAAAGAAAAGTAGTGAAAGTGTTTGCTTCCGTTTGAAGCTTATCTTTGGTTGAAACAGCTTTGTATTTAGGCTGCATTGTCTAACTAAGGAATTAGGAAAACCAAAAAAGTTGGCACTTTACCTGCAAGACGCTTGACTAGAATGTTGGAAAAATAAAAAAGTTGGGGGTTGCCTAACCAAGATGTGGTCATGGTTTCTCATTATGACTAGCTGAAGATGGTAGGAAGACTTTGACCATTCTTACCGTAGGCAGCCCCTCAGAGCATGACACGTGTATTTGTAAAATGAGAAACTCACGGACCGTTTTGTTGCAGTGGTAACACCCGTGGAGATAAACCAAACAAAACGTATACGGATGCAGCCTTTTTTCCCCTCCAATTCCTCCGTTCACTGTGCATTGTTTCCCCACTGCTTTATTACATTTAAAAAATTGTGAAACTATAATTTTCTAATAAAATTAATAATAACATACCAACAATATATATTTATCCCAAATATCACATTTTGTTTGGATAGTACGAAAAAAAAAGACTAATTAACGAAAATACGATCTCGAAAAATTTTTAATTCACAGTCACAATATGTGAATTCGTGATAAATACAAAAAAGTATGGCACTTTGATCATATAATGAAGGAAAGCCATAAAGAACAGGCCATTTACAGGAAAAGTTTCATTAATAAAAATACCAACTCTTCACGGCTTTCTTATCAGTCCTCCAACGTATGAGCAAAGTGCCAATAATTAAATTAGTAATTTTTTCGATTTATACATAATTAAATTTTTTTTTTTTTTGCATTTTCACAAAAAAAAATTTTAATTATGTATCAGAAAGCACAAAAGTCAAATTGATTGGTCTAAAAGGGAAAAGAATAACAGATATGTATAGTACTTGTATTTCACATTCGAAATGCTACAGTGCTATTTTTGAAAAACACCCCCAAAAACATCTAATTCAAACGAAACCAATTTTCATTATTTAAAATACCAAATCTGTGAATGTGTTTTAACTGTTATCCATTGATATCCTAAAGTATCATTTTCCCATCAAATACCAGCTCTTTAACACCCATTTTTCCATAAACAAATTTATTTATCGGATAAAATAAAAATATACCTGTTTTCCAATAAATAGCTATTTCCAAGAAATAACTGGTGTTTTATTGAAAAACGGGTTTATTTTTATTTTATCCAATAAATAAATTTGTTTATGAAAAAATGGGTACTTTGTTCTGATAATAGAGAAAAGCCATAAAGAGCTGGTGTTTTATGGAAAAAAAGGTACTCTGTTCTTATAATAGAGGAAAGCCATAAAGAGCTGGTGTTTTATTGGAAAACAAGTATATTTTCATTTTATCCGATAAATAAATTTGTTTATGGAAAAATGGGTATTAAAGAGCTGGTATTTGATGGAAAAATGATACTTTAGGATACCAATGGATAACAGTTAAAACACATTCACAGATTTGATATTTTAAATCACAGTCTTCATTATTTAAAATACCAAATCTGTGAATGTATTTTAACTGTTATCCATTGGTATTCTTTTTTATCAAATATTAGCTCTTTAACATCCATTTTCCCATAAACAAATTTATTTATCGGATAAAATAAAAATAAATCCGTTTTTCAAAAAAACACCAGCTCTTTATGGCTTTTCTCTATTATAAGAACAGAGTACCCATTTTCCCATAAAATGCTAGCTCTTTATGACTTTTTTCTATTATAAGAACAGAGTACCCATTTTTCCATAAATAAATTTATTTATCGGATAAAATAAAAATAAACCCGTTTTTCAATAAAACACCAGCTATTTCTTAGAAATAGTTATTTATTGAAAAATGGGTATATTTTTATTTTATCCAATAAATAAATTTATTTATGAAAAAATGGGTGTTAAAGAGCTGGTATTTGATGGAAAAATGATATTTTAGGAAACCAATGGATAACAGTTAAAACACATTCACAGATTTGGTATTTAAAATAAGGGAAAATCATTCAAAACGTCCCTCACATTTTACAAAATAACTTTTTTCGTCCCTCGCTTTTAAAAATGTAATTTTACATGTCTTACAAATTCACATTGGTCAAATTTGATCCCTACTTAGGTTTCCAACTGGTTTTTTATTCGAATTCACCACGTGCCTTGCACATGATCATATTTTAAGGGCAAATTTGTCAAATCAAATTTTATATAATTCGATTCATAATCCCTCACATTTCATAAAATAAATTTTTTCGTTCTTCACATTTTTCAAAATGAATTTTTTCATCTTTTATTGATCATGTATGTGAATAATTTTTTTTAAATCCATGTATATATTTATTTGATTTCACCTGAACAGTACGAATAGCATGTGAAATCAAATAGAGATATATTACACACTATTTGTATTGCCAAGTGAAATCAAATAGATATATACATGAATTTAAAAAAATTGTTAGTTTTTCACTTATATTCATTTTCTTTTACTCGAATTTGAAAATAAAGAAGACATTTAATCCTAAATATTATAGAGTGTTTATATCGAATTAAATTTGGATAGAAAAAGTAAACAAAAGAAAAGTATGACAAAAAGAAATAAGTGATTATCACTTTCAAATTTTAACACAATCACAAGGCAAATAATTCAACTGTTGTTCTTAAAAGTGTCGAGTAGAAATTTCAGATTTAAACTGAAATTTGTTAGTACAATTATAGAATTCGAGTTAGGACCCATTAATTAGATGACCTTATTATACAACTCAATAAATAAATTATTACCAAAAAAGAAATGTCACAAATATTGAATAAGTTCAAATGGTGAAATCATATAAATATATACATGGGTTTCAAACAAAATTATTAGTTTAAAACCCCTATATATATCTATTGAATAGCATGTGTCTAACTACGATTAGCATGTTTAGATGAAATCTAATAGAGATAAATTACATGTTATTCATACTGTTCAAGTAAAATCAAATAGACATATAGTGGGTTTATAGAAAAAAAACTATTCGTATACATGATCAATGAGGGATGAAAAAATTCATTTTAAAAAATATGAGGGATGGAAAAATTCATTTTTTGAAATGTGAGGAACGAAGCAACTCATTTTGTAAAATGTAAGGGACAAAAAAATTCATTTTGTGAAATGATAGGGTGTTAATTGTTAGTTATTATATTGTTAATTTTCCCCTTTATCCTTGCCAAATATTTTAATTAATTAATATTTACTTATATTTGGTTATGGACTCAATTTCAGGAAGTGAAACAGAAAACTACAAAAAATGAGGACTTTTTGGAAATATTGGATTTCAAACAACCGGGGCCCACATGGTTGCTACAAGAGATGCATTTCCTTTGCTGATTTAGGCGATGGAGTCCTACGGACAATAGGCAAACTTAAGCAAGGAATTCGGTTGAGCCCCCACTTTTGGTCTTGATTCTCATTCCAGCGGGGGACCACAGGGATAAGAGCTTTAGTCTATCTGTTGGCTTTTTAAAAAAGAGACAAACGTACAGAGGAATCTTATCAATCATTAGTTATTAGTTTAGGCTTTTAGCACATAGTTTTAGATTTCTTTTCTTAAGTCTTCGCAATGGTTGTTCTCCATTATGAGGACTACCTCTTATTCTTAGTCAAGGGCAACTGAAGACTTGGTCACACATTACTGTAGATTAATTTTATTTTTAATTCGCTTCCTCATTGATGGTATTTATGTTTTTCCTGTCTTTTAATTGTTCTAGTCCTTATGTATGAATTGATTAGGCGCAATAATTATTATCTATAGGCTATTTTTGCTAAATAGAGTAACTGAATTCGTAAGTTCTCTATCTCTCCTCTTAGTAGCACCTGGGTTAATATGGTTTATGTCAGGGAGCATATGACTCTAGTTTAAACAAACCCTGTAGCGTCGTTTGTGGTTAGG
The DNA here is from genome assembly GCF_003713205.1 of Coffea eugenioides. Classification (NCBI taxonomy): domain Eukaryota; kingdom Viridiplantae; phylum Streptophyta; class Magnoliopsida; order Gentianales; family Rubiaceae; genus Coffea; species Coffea eugenioides. The sequence continues at coordinate 12,665 of NW_020862466.1, read as the reverse complement.
ATTGGGCCTCTTCTAATTAGTTAAATTGCAACTCTAGAAATTAAAATCCTACGACGTACCTAGCGGTCTATTCTTCTGGGTTAGCGAAATAGTTAAACGGTCTACCTTAGCTATCGAGAAATTTAAAGAAGGGTTGGCTTGTTATGGTACATGTGACAACTATAACTAGATCCTATTAATAAATGGGAATTATCTGTGAATCAATGATCAGTGCCTGAACATTCTGCAAGTGAATTGGTAAGTTTTCCTTAATATTCTCTAATCAATGATTCTTCTGCAGTTTAATTTTATTTAGTTAGCAATCTTAACTCCAAAACCCCCCATACCTTGAACTCTAGAATAACGACTCTCTCCCTAGTCCCTGTGGATTCGACCCTACTCACCGCTATATACAAAATCTGTATTTTTCTCGAATAGGTATTTATTATTGCACAGATTCGGCACCTGTCAATTTTTGGCGCCGTTGCCGGGGACTGGTGCCTGATTAATTTTTTTCTTTTTTGAGTTCATTTTTTTTTATTATTTTCCTCTTATTTTTTTTATTATATATATATAGTTTATGGCTGCTAACATTCCGTATTTTGGTGATAGACTGGATTTTATTTCTAGAAAGGGTTATGAAGCTTGTGCTTTTTCTAATGATCAATGGGCTGCTGCAAATTGTGGAACTTATTTTGCCTCAGATCATTCAATCGACATATGTCATGCATTTCAAGATGGTCTAAGTGCTCCAATAGAAACTTTTGAAAATTTTTCGCCTCAATATCAAACATGGTATGACCCTATTTCAAAAGGGTATGATCAAGGATGGTGGGATGATTCCAATTTTAATTATGAACAAAGGCCAATAGATTTTCAACAGCTAGAGTTTCAAGAACCGTCATCCATGTCAGGTATGTCTCTTGAAGAAATAGTTGAATCACTAGCTACTAACACATATCTAATTCAACAGGAGACACACCAAATTCAACAGGAGGCATATCAACTTCAACAAGAGACAATGAATTTTCATCAGGCGACAATAGATTTTCTTCAGGAGGTACAAGCAAGAATGCGTATCCTGCCAGATCAAATGGATCAATTGACATCTAGGATAACGCAATTGACTTCTCGAATGAGTGAAGAATTGCCCTCACAGACTATTATCGACCATGAGTAAGATGAGAGTGCAATTATCCTGACGAATGACATGGTGCTGCGAGAATCTCAAGAAGAAGGATCTAAAAATGCAGTTGAAAAGAAAGTTGAAGTGCAAGACATGAAACCCCAATATCAAATGGTTCAAGTGAATGAATCCAGTGAACAATCTCCAAATGCGGTGACATCTCTTCCATTCCTTAATCAATATTTTCCTAACTCATATTCTTTAATTCCTGTTAGTGAGATTGATTTTATTATACCAGACGATTTTGAGTTTCATGATAGGAATAAGTTAAGAGTTGCGATGGCAAAATATTTTGAACCAGTAAATGCTCATGATGGGGGGTGAGGGAAGAACTAAGGTCGTCGTTACCTGTTTGTTTGGCGCCATCTACTAATCCATGGAAGACCGTACCTCGTGTGTTCAAAGATTACTCTATTTACGAGGGATATCAGGACTACATAGAAGATGAAGCGCTGAAACGAGCTACACGATTTTATCCTCCCTGAGCAAAGATGACAATGTCTAGCCAAAGACATTAAAGAAAGGCGCTACTTGGGAGGCAACCCAAGACTATTTGTTTCAGTTTTCATGCGTTTTTGAAGTTTTAGTTAAGTGTTAGTGTCAATTAATAGTTTGATGTTTGGTGACAGGGAATTAGCAGTTAGACGTGCCCACGCTAGGTGGTCACGCCTGAGGGAAAGAAATTTTCGTCGAGAATCTGCGGACTCTATAGCAGTTAGACGTGCCCACGCCAGGTGGTCACGCCTGAGAGAAAGAAATTTTCGTTCAGGATCTGCCGACTCTATAGTAGTTAGACGTGCCCACGCTAGGTGGTCACGCTAACGGATCGAGAATTTTCGACGGATGGTCAAATGACTAAGGGCAGTTTCGCGTGTCCACGCCTGAGACAGGGGTTGCTGGTTCATCTTCAAAAAAAAAAAAAATATTTTTTTTATTTTATTAAAAAAGAAAAACATTTTTTTTAAAGTAATTTCCAATTCGGACGATTCACGTTGGAGTAATTTTGAAAAAAAAAAAAACATTTCCCTTTTCTCTTTTCTTCTTCTTTTTCCTTCTTTTCTTTTTCTTTCTTTCTTTCCTTCTTTTCTTCTTTCTTTCTTTCTTTCTTTCTTTCCTTTTCTTCTTCTTCTCCGCCGCTCCCCTGTTTCCCTCTGTTTCTTTTTTTTTTCTTTCACGCCGCTGCCGCAGCTCACGCTCGTTCCTCCACCTCACTCACCCTCGCCCGCCTCCAGCGTCATCCGCAACCAGAGCCGCCGCTGGCCCCTTTTCCTCGCGCGCCGCCTGCCGCCACCACCAGCTCGTCGCTTCCCCTGCTCCCTCCACCGCTGTCCGCGTGCGACAGCAGACCAGGACGCCGCCTCCTTCCTCCGGCTCTGTCCGCGACCACCGCCGTGCGGTCAACCTCAGCCGCCACCAGCTCTGCGACCTCGTGCGCCACGAGCGGCTGACCACCAGACGCGCCACACCCACCTCACTTCCCTCTCTCTCCCGCGGCCATCATCAGCTCCGCCTCAGCTCACGCCAACCTCCAGCAGCTCCATCGCCACCACCTCTTTGCCGCGCGTCACCACCTGCCTAAAATTGGCAGGTGGAGGTATTCCAATTTCCACCTTGATTAGTATTTCTCTGGTCCTTAAATTACTGGATTTTGCACATTTTTTGTGGGTTTTGTGATGGCTGAAGCCAGTAAGTAATTTGGACATTTTCTGGGTTTCATTATAAGGGTGCAATTACGTTTATTTGCTGCTTCATTTGGGGATATTTTCTGGCATCGATTTCAATGTTGTGTTGGCCGTTTGATTAATTTTTCCCTGTGACTCACCAGTGGTACTGGTTGAGATCTTTTGCCTATCGTTATTGCTGGCCGTTTGATTTCATCCCTTCTTGTATATGCACCAGTGGTACTGGTCGCGGTGATTGCTTGAAATTCTTGAAATTTGATCGAATGATATTCGGTTGTTGCTGGAATTTAAATTGGGTAATTGGCTGTCAATTTGAAACCAGTTGTTGAGATCTTGGCTGAATTTGTGTCCAATTGCTGAAATTTGTTATTTTAATTAGCACTAGCGCCACTCTTAGTTTGGTCGGCTTGTTGTTTTGGTGCATTGTTGGGAGCTGTGCTCTGGTATTGTGGGGTACTTCTCTGTACCTATTCGTCGAATTGGAAGGCTACTGTGTCCCTTCCTTTGCTTATTGCTGATCGATTGTGCCTAATTGACTTGCTTGGTGTACTCTGCCTCTTAAATTCAAGTCCTACATCTTTGGAGCATTTGTTGCACTTTTGGACTGCATTGATTCTGAAATTGACTACATTGGGACCGCAAGTGCTTATTGATTGCCATTGCTAAAAGTGTTGGGGTATTTGTATGTCCTCTAGGTGGTTGAATTGTGCATTTTATTCGTTGTGTTGGTTTTAAAATTGTTATTACTTTGAATTTCAGGCTTCCATTATTTGTTGGCAATTGTAGTCTCTTGTTGCTTAGAGTGATATCTAGAGTCCATGGTGAAGCCACGAATGGCACCAGCTCCAGATGCGAGTTAATCCACAATTTCCACTTGAGCCGCCCCTATTTTGATGACTTCAGGGAAGTACCGTCGCCCCTCTCCTTCCTTCTGCTTTTACATTATCACATTGAGGGCAATGTGTGATTTAGGTGTGGGGGGGTCAGTTTTGGGTGCTAGTATTTTTATTTTTGGTTTCTAAAGGTTTTTCCTTTATTTTTAGTTTGATATTTATCTCCCTTTTCATTTATTTTCTTTTCTTTTCTTTTCCTAGTGGTCAGTTCTTATTTGAATACCAAGTTTGATGTTGGATTGTTGTCTCTAATTCTGCTATTGCCAAGTGTTATTAACAAAAGGATATTAAATTAATGTGGTTGAGTTCATGAACATCTCTCTGGTAAATATCGGTAATTGCTTGACTTTTCCAATTTTTGGTTAACTTTTCTAAGCATAGGGAATGATAGTTGGCATTTTTTTATGTGAATTGGTCCAGTTATTAATTTTAGTTCTCCATGTTTGGAAATTTGAGGCTGGCTGCTGTTATTTTTGTGTTATTTTTAGTTATTGTGCTATATGGGTATAAATAAGAGTTGACTGTACTCCACTAGTGATTACTACTGAGTAACCGGGAATCTTCACCTAAAGTGTCGATTTTCGCGTCAAAAGGTAGTAGTTGCTATAAGTGCGTGGTCCCGTAGCGATTGGAGCTGAGTAACCGGGCTCCTCCATCTGGCAAATGTTGGAGTTCGCGTCAAAAGGCTCTAAGGGCTATAGACTAAGTCTTTTGTTATTCAAAAAAAAAAATAAAAAAATAAAAGGGAAAAAGAAGTGAAGTAAAGATTGTGTTAGTATGTGAATAAGTCAGCTTGCCGGTTTGTGATCTTAATGTCGAGATTTTGGTTAATAGCTGGACCATTTACTGATAGATGTGAGCAACCATTCCTTTTCCTTAGATTAGTTTGCTTTAAATTGGAGGAGTTGGTGATTGGGAAGCTAACAGGGTGATTTTTCTTTGATTTTAACCTATGATGCTTGATATATGTTTTTCTGGGTACCTTGGCAATACGGTAGTTGGAGCAATAGCCATTATTAAATTTCGGTGTTCAATTGTTGTTCTCATGCTTGAGGGCAAGCATGGTTCAGGTGTGGGGGGAATTGATAGGGTGTTAATTGTTGGTTATTTTATTGTTAATTTTCCCCTTTATCCTTGCCAAATATTGTTTTAATTATTAATATTTACTTATATTTGGTATTGGACTCAATTTCAGGAAGTGAAACAGAAAACTACAAAAATGCGGGACTTTTTGGAGATAATTGAGATTTCAAACAACCGGACCCACATGGTGCTACAAAGAGATTGCATTTCCTTTGCTGATTAGGAGATTGGAGTCCTACGGGCAATAGGAAACTAAAAGCAAGGAATTCGGTAGAGCCCCACTTTTGGTTTGATTCTCAATTTCAGCAGGGGACCACAGGGATAAGAAGCTTTAGTCATTGTTGGCTTTAAAAAGGAGACAAACGTACAGAGAACTCTTATCAATCAATAGTTTTAGTTTAGGCTTTTAGCATAGTTTTAGTTTTTCTTCTCTTAGCTCTTTCGCATGGTTGTTCTCCATTAATGGAGGACTAACCTCTTAATTCTAGTCAAGGGGACAACTGAAGACTTGGTTCAACAATTACTGTGAGATCGAAATTATTTTAATCGCTTCCCCATTTATTGGTATTTATGTGTTTCCTGTTTTTAATTGTTATAGTCCTTATGTATGATTGATTAGTGCGCAATAATTAATTATTCATATAGGCTATTTTGCTAAATAGAGGTAATTGAATCCGTAATTGTTCGTTATCTCTATCTTAGTAGCAACTGGCGTAATTGGGTTTATGTCAGGGGAGCATATGATCTAGTTTAAACAAACCCTCGTAGCGTGTTTGTTGGTTAGGATTGGGCCTTTCTAATTATTAATGCAATCTAGAAATTAAATCCTACGGTCGTACCTAGGGTTATTTTTGGTTAGAGAAATAGTTAACGGTCGTACCTTAGCTATCGAGAAATTAAGGAAGGGTTGGTTGTTTATCGCGTGCATGACAACTATAACTAATCTATTAATAAATGTGGAATTATCTGTGAATCAATGATCAGTGCCTGAACCATTTCTGAAGTGTACCTTGGCTAGAGTTTTCCCTTAATTATTTCTCTTAATCAATTATTTTCTGCAGTTAATTTATTTAGTTAGCATTTAATCCAAAACCCCCCATACCTTGAACTCTAGAAGAAACGAATTATCCCCAATCCCTGTGGATTCGACCCTACTCACCGCTATATACAAAATCTGTATTTTTCTCGAGTAGGTATTTATTATTGCACAGGTTCGGCACCTGTCATGAAATGTGAGGGACTATGAATCAAATTATGTAAAAATTTGATTTGATAATTTTGCCCTTAAAAAATGATCACATGTAAATCATGTGGTGGATTCCGACAAAAACTAGTCGGAAACCTAGATAGGGACCAAATTTGGTCAATGTGAATTTGTAAGGGACGTAAAATTACACTTTTAAGAGTGATGGACAAAAAATGTCATCTTCTAAAATGTGATGGACGTTTTGAATGATTTTTCCTTTAAATAATGAAGATTGGTTCCGTTTGAATTAGATGTTTTTTAGGGTGTTTTTCAAAAACAGCACTGTAGCATTTCGAACATGAAAAACAAGTACTATACATATCTGCTATTCCTTTCCCTTTTAGACCAATCATTTTGACTTTTGTGCTTTTTGATAAAAAATTTTCATTTATTTTTTGTGGAAACGCAAAAAAAAAAATTAATTATGTATAAATCAAAAAAATTACTAATTTAATTATTGGCACTTTGCTCATACGTTGGAGGACTGATAAGAAAGCCGTGAAGAGTTGGTATTTTTATTAATGAAAATTTTTCCCGTAAATGGCCTGCTCTTTATGGCTTTCCTTCATTATATGATCAAAGTACCATACTTTTTTGTATTTATCACGAATTCACATATTGTGACTGTGAATTAAAAATTTTTCGAGATCGTATTTTCATTAATTAGTCTTTTTTTGGTACTATCGTTAGTTTGAATGAAAAATTTAGTTGCACGGTGTTTGGGAGCAACTTCTAAAGTAACTATATAATCCTAATAATTCTTATAATTGCTTAGTATATTTATGTCATGGGTATATATTGTTGGTATGTTGTTATTAATTTTATTAAATTGTTTGGTATATTAGGTGCAGAAAATTATAGTTTCATAATTTTTTAAATGTAATAAAGCAGTGGGGAAACAATGCACAGTGAACGGAGGAATTGAAGGGGAAAAAGGCTGCATCCGGACATGTCTTGTTTGGTTTATCTCCATGCGCGTTACCATTGCAACATAACGGTCCGTGAGCTCCTATTTTACAAATACACGTGTCATGCTCTGAAGAGCTGCCTATGGTAGAAAGGTTCCTACGATAAAGGTATCCATGCCTTAATCAGTTTCTTTTACTTTTTTTTTGGGGCCCCTCTTGCAGCTGCAGTAGGTCAATAATTCTGATTTTCTGTCCACTAATTTTAGGTTGAATTACATATAATCCCTCTGTAGTTTCGTCTATGGCCATATGAACCTTCTATGGCTACAAAAATGTTCACTTCATCCCTTATAATTTTATGTAAAGTAAAAATTTGACAAAAAATAGCCAATGTAACGTCGTTAACTAAAATACCAATAGTGCCCTTACTTAAATGCTAAATCAATCGAAGACTTAACTATTTTGTACAAATGCATAGGAAGATTACATGGATAAATGCAAAAATCACAAGAGGTAAAGTGGATACTTATACAAATCATAAGAGGATTATATGGAGATTAAAATGTTATCATACGAGCTTTTAAAGTGCATTTGGTATAAATGTCGTAATTGATTCTATATTACGTATATTTTTCACTTTGCATAAAATCATAGAGCGATTATGTGGTTATTTTGAAACATAAGAAAGGGCCATTTGGCAATATATAAAATCACAGGGACTTATAAGTATCCCTAATTTTATTAAGATTTCGGCCTCTGATGGCAACATAGCACATGATCTTTTTAGTGCAGCTGGAAATTCTACTACTTTTTTGGTTTCCTTTTTCTTTCTCCGAAGTCTGCTGGGAAAAATTGTGAGCGTTGATGGCTGGATAGTGTCTTAAGTTTGTTGATTTGTAGACTGCAAATGCACTGCATAATATTAATTATGCTTTCGGCAGTATTGACAGAGTCCTTGGCAATTTTCAGGATGAAAATCTAATTAAGCCGGACTATGCAACTTTAGGAAAAGTCTATGGTTCCTTTAAGGAACTATTCCCTCAGTTTCTACCCTTAAGTAATGATAGAGGTTCAATTTTTAAATGGTTGAAAAAGTTGCCATTTAAGGGTCCAAAACACTTAAATCACCATCCAGCAATAACTTTAACTTAAAGGTATGACAAACTTATTTCAATCAATTCAAAAGATTGAATTGGAGAGTTTTTTTCCTTTTTTTTTTTTTGGGCTGGAAAGGATTGTTGCTACTAAATATGCTTTGTCTGGGTTGAGATGTTGATAGCAAAGATGGCAAAAGCTGGTCTAACCACAAACTATTTCCATTCTCCACTTGCAACTAGATAAAAATTTAACCATATGTGCAAGAGAGAGAAGATAAACAAAAGATAAGTTTAGAACCAATTAAAGATTAAAGTTCACAACTATGTCCCCTTTTTTCCTTCATAAGATTACTCCTACTGAATAGAAAGCCATGTAGGAGATCTTACTGCTTTGCATTAAGATTAATAAAGATTCAGAAATATGTCCCAATTTGAAGATTGTGATATTGTACTAATTTGCACTTGAGACAAGATTTGAGTCTTTCAAGTTTTAGATGATAATAAGCTTCCTTAGAAGTAGTTTACAGCAAGGTTTTACATACCTTGCCGAATTAAAGAATAAAAGACAAAGAGGAAAAAAAAATGAGTTATTCAATTGGCAGTACGTTAATTTTAAAAATAAGAAATTTGACCATTACATTTACTTCCCTTGAAAAGTAAAAATGACAGTCTTTAAACTTCATAAATTTGTTAAACACACCTGGTGCCAAAAAAAATCTTCTACCCCATTGCAGTTTTTTTTTTTTGTATTTTTTTGTATTTTTTTAAAGACCTTTCTTTTGCCTATTCAAAACTTCCTTTGCCATCGCTCGTAACCACTTATCCAGCACAAATAAGGGGTGCAAGCATAAATATTAAAAATGACACGGCAACTAATTAATAATTGTCATAAAATAGAGTTTGGGGGCATGAAGTGGAAATGTATGACAAACTAGAGGTAAAAATTGAATTTTGTCCTACTGAATGTGTGCGTGTGTGTGTGTAAATACCCACTACTAAAATATTAGACTTTTTAACATATGGTATTTTATGTGGCTAATGTATGATAAACTGTTCTTTTTCAATCTCTAATTGATAAATTTATGTATGTTATGGTAAAAGATATTGGCTCTATTTAGATTGAGTTGTTTTTCATAGACAATGTAACAGTAACATACTCCAAAAACACCATGAAAAACACTTATTCATACAATTTCAAATACAACTTATAAAAAACACAACAAAAACTTTTAAAAAAATCCTACTACCTTTTTTTCTTCCACCCACCACCACTTAACACTCCCCTCCTCCCTTCTCCATCGTCACTACCACCGTCACCACCACCCCTTCCTTTCTTCCTCTCCTCCTTCTATCCCTTTCCCTTCCTAACCCCTAAACCAAGGTTAGTATTGAAAATGCCCCCTTCTTTTGAAGAGGAAGTAGGCTCACATTTCTATTGGCAAATGGGGAACTGATTTTTAGAATTTGCTATATTTCACTCTTTAATTTTATTTAAACTCTTTGGTATGTTTAAGCAATTTTGTCATATATAGATAAAAGGGTCATTATTGACCATTCATGCAAATTAAGAAGTGAATAGAGTCCAAAAGTTTTCTATGTAAATGGATCACTATACAACAAATAAAATTTTCAAGTTACCTATAGTGCAGATAGTAAGATGTTCTATATCTAAATTTTCCTTTTCGCAGATTCTAGAGATGCAATTGTACATCAAGAATTGTTCCCTCACCTGAATGTTTTTTGTGGTGCAGCATGGAATCCAATTACTTCTAATTCCAAACACAAGAAAATGGCTCATAGGCATAGTACATGATGTGAAGGTGAAACCATCCCTCATCTTTTCTAGAATTTAATGGTGTAACAACTAGCAAGCCCATTTGATTCTTATTTCTTACAATCTGATTTTGAATATCACGTTTCTTATTGAACATAAGTATAATTATCCCTTAGGATGTCCAAATTTTTTTTTTTCCTTTTTTTTTCTCCAATAAAAGTCTGATGAAAAGTAAGAATTTGAAAAGGTAATTTTTTATATTGGTGAATAAAATCACAGAACATAAAGCCTTGAAAGGTACAAGGACCTTTGAGATGTTATGCTGTCTTCTAACTTAAGTCCTTTCACCTAGATTGTACCATGTGTGGGTGCGCGCATATATATATATATATAGAGAGAGAGGCACACACATCTCCCCACACCCTTTTCACTTTCATTATCAAATTTTTTTTTTGAAGCAAAAAAGAGGTGAAACTTAAAAAGCCGGAAGGAATACAACAATTTGAGTCCAGGACTTTTATATGCAATTGCTGATTTGGCATATATATATACTCCCCATCATCAACAATTGTAAAGCCCCTCATCATCCTAGTTGAGGGAGGGTTTTGGTACAACTAAAAGTAGTAAGCACACAGTGCAATGAATGCCCATAACGGGTCAATCTGTTTATTTTAAAATTTTGAAATTATTCACCACAATTTGATTTACACAGTTATTCAACTTATATGCAATCATAATTAGGGTAAATTACACTAACCTCCTTTGTCCATTTCTTGCTTTCATTTTTCCACCAACAATTTTTTTTTTCTTTTTGCAACTTTAAAATTAACTACCCATTACACATTATTTAATTTTACATTTAATTTTTTGGTGCAAATCACTAGTTATGGGAAATTTACATACACTAAATGGTACGAAATCTAAGAAGTGTGCAGCTCAATTTTAGAATGTGAAGAGGGTCGGCAAGTGTAAACCTATCATAATATCTCTCCTTTCTTATCTTGGGTTTTGCACTAACAAGTTTCGCAGCAAAATCGCTACGCTTGCGGGAATTCACAGGGCACCGTAGTGCTGCAGTTAAGTACACTTTTTTGCCTTGTTTGCTGTAATATGCTTGAGCCAAAGTACCATAATAAAGATTGAATTTGATTTGCCCCCTAAAAAGTTGTTCCGCAAATAACCAGCCACTTGCTTAGCCAATTGATAAAGAATAGCTCCCGGCGCCCCAGCCAATCGAGAGCATAACCTCAATTCCTTGGCTTTGACACTGGCGAATGTTGTTGCCTAATTTTTGACAGCCCACAGATGAAGGCCCACAATGACCAAGCTAAGTTCAGCTTAGGATGTTAACAAGCTTATAGAATCCAGAGCAACATGTATCGCTCAAGGAGACTTCCCTTTCATCTTGGCCCGAGTAGACCACAATGATTCCACATTCTGAAGTCAAGACGAGGGAAAAGATTTTAGAGGCTATTAAATCAATTGAACAAACTTTGAGATTCATCATTTGGTGGAATATGGCTTGTGAAGGCTAGAATGAACCATGGGAATAAGGTTTGCTCTTCTTATAGAAAGGGATTTGAAGAACTCTTGGGATGGTTGGACGAATTTGGATCCTCCGTTAAATTTTTAACATTACACTCTATCAAGAACAGAATTTTGGGAGGCAAAAACTAGAACCATTCAAAATTCTCAAGCCAAAATTCTTATTACATAGGAAATATTATAAATTCTTTTGTGGTGTCTTTTGGATTATTTTTGGGGGGCGGAGGAGGGGGTGATAGCGGTTTCCCCTCTCCACAGGTATGGTTGCGCCAGTGATTATAGAGAGATGCTTGACTAGAAAGTTGGAAAACCCAAAAAGTTGGCAATTGACTTGCAAAGTAGCTGAACTAGAAATCTGGAAAAACCAAAAAAAAATTGGCACTTGACGTGACTGATTTAACTACATGGTTTTACACGATGGGCTAAGGTAATGTGCCTTTTTTCTTTCCTTGCAGCTGCATTATGCCGAGAATTTTTAGCTTATTTGTCCACTGATTACTATTATTATTATTATTATTTAGATTTCAGCAATCTAGAGTGAGATCTTGCATTATCTACTTAGTAGCTAGAAAGACTGCTTACTTTGTCCATTTCCTTTTTCTGTAACCGAGACACATCTAAGCATGAAGTGCATATCCACCAAGGGAAACTAGTCAAAAAATGATTGACAAAACTTACAAGAACTTAGGAGGTGCCATTCACACTCTGAAAATGGAATCAGATTCGAATGATAGGGGAATGATATCAGGGTGAACATATTTTTCAGTGAAGTGTTAGGTCTTTAAAGGGGAATGATAGATAGGGCCTTCCAGGCAACATTAACAGACTTCTTGGCAATCTTCATGAATGAAATACAATTTAGATATATTAATACATGTAGGATTGAATTTAGGAAGCTGGAGCAGGACTTTGCAACTTCAATTAGTCTGGAAGATGCATAAGCAAAGCACTATGTAAAACTGTACAGAATGCTAGTTGAGAGGATAGTTGCTTATACTGAAACATGGCTTTATGCCCTAAACCATTTCAAGAATGCAAGTTGTGTGGACTAGGTTGAGATGCTCATAGCAAAGATGGCAAAAGCAAGTTTAACCACAAACTATCTCCACTTGTAAAAAACTGGAAATGAATAAGAAAAGATTCAAAGATATGTGGAAGAGATAAAATTTTAGGCGGTAAATTAGCCTTTTAAAATTACATGTATAGGGAGAATATTTCTGCAGTCTTACAGAATAATCTCCTTTCAATTCTCACCTGAAACACACTTGAGCT
>NW_020862465.1:0-21167 GCF_003713205.1 Coffea eugenioides | reverse complement strand
ACATGTCCTCAAGAGTTTGAATTGTTCTTTCAGATTGTCCATCAGTCTGGGGATGATAGGTGGTACTAAAGTTCAACTTAGTCCCCAACACTTCTTGCATCTTTTGCCAAAACCTCGAAACAAATCTTGGATCCCTATCTGACACAATACTCACAGGTATACCATGTAGTCTGATAATCTCATCCAAGTACAATTTGGCCAACTTCTCCAATGGATATTTCATATTAATTGGCAGAAAATGAGCCGATTTAGTCAATCTATCTACTATTACCCAAATGGCATCATGGCCTCTCTGTGTCCTTGGTAAGCCTGATACAAAATCCATGGTAATATTTTCCCATTTCCACTCAGGTATTTCTAGAGGTTGCAAAAGCCCAGATGGTTTCTGATGTTCGGCTTTAACCTGTTGACAAACCAAACATGTCTGGACAAATTGGGCAATTTCCTTCTTCATATTTTTCCACCAATATAGACCTTTCAAGTCTTGGTACATTTTGTTCCCTCCTGGATGTACTGTAAACTTTGATCGGTGTGCCTCTTCCAAAACTTCTTTTCTAAGTCCTTCATCCTTTGGCATAACCACCCGATTTCGAAATCTCAATATTCCATCTGATCCCAAAGTGAAATCGGTCTGGTCTCCCATCTTGACTTTCTCCACCAACTTTTGCATTTCAGGGTCCTTTTCCTGAGATTCCTTAATACGTCCCAATAAAGTGGAGGTTATCACAATATTCCCCAAAAGTACTTTCCTTGGTTCCAATCGAGGATTCCAATAGCTAACTTCCTCCAACAATCGAAATTCCTTAACCATCAATCCAGCCATCTGTACCTGACGGCTCAAAGCATCGGCCACTACATTGGCCTTCCCAGGATGGTACTTAATAATGCAGTCATAATCTTCCAGAAATTCCATCCATCTACGTTGCCTCAAATTCAGTTCCTTCTGAGAAAATAAGTACTTAAGGCTTTTGTGATCTGTAAAAACCTCGAATGTCACTCCGTATAAATAGTGTCTCCATTTCTTCAAAGCAAAGACCACAGCCGCTAACTCCAAATCATGGGTCGGATAATTTCCTTCATGCGGTTTCAACTTTCTGGAGGCATAAGCTATCACTTTATCATTTTGCATCAAAACACATCCCAAACCTTCCTTAGATGCATCGGTGTAAACCACAAAACTATCATGTCCATTTGGTAGAGCTAGAACAGGCGCTCTTGTCAACCGTCTTTTCAACTCCTGAAAACTTCCTTCACACTTAGAATTCCAAATAAACTTTCTATTTTTCTTGGTCAACTCAGTCATAGGTCCAGCGATTTTCGAAAAATCCTGGATGAATCTCCGGTAATACCCCGCCAATCCTATAAAACTCCGAACTTCCGTTGGGTTTTCCGGTCGTTTCAATTTCGAAACAGCTTCCACTTTAGCTGGATCCACTTTAATCCCATCCTTAGAAATTATATGCCCTAGGAAAGTCACTTCCTTCAGCCAGAATTCACACTTGCTAAACTTAGCATATAACTGATGTTCCCTCAAGATTTGTAAAACAATTCTCAAATGTTTCTCATGATCTTTCACATTCTTAGAATACACCAAAATGTCATCAATGAAAATCACCACAAATTGATCCAAGTAAGGCTTAAAAACCCTATGCATTAAATCCATAAAAGCGGCAGGTGCATTGGTTAACCCAAAAGGCATCACTGCAAACTCGAAGTGCCCATACCTCGAGTTGAAAGCAGTCTTAGGTATGTCCTTCTCCAAAATCCTCAATTGATAGTAACCTTGCCTTAGATCCAACTTTGAAAACACCACCGCCCCTTGCAATTGATCAAACAGTTCATCGATGTGGGGTAGTGGGTATTTATTCTTAATCGTAACATCATTTAAACCTCGATAATCTATACATAACCTCAAACTCCCATCTTTCTTCTTTACAAACAAAACTGGGGCTCCCCACGGAGAATCACTCTCTCGTATAAAACCTCGTTCCAACAAATCCTGTAATTGTAACTTCAACTCCTTCAACTCAGCTGGAGCCATCCTGTATGGTGTCCTTGATATAGGTGCTGTTCCCGGGGTTAAATCAATTTTAAAAGCTATTTCCCGTTCCGGGGGTAGAGACTCCAATTCTTCAGGAAAAACGTCAGAAAATTCTTTTACTACCGGTGTGTCCTCCAGATTCACCTTATCGCTAGGAGTATTAATAAGAAAAGCTAAATACCCTTGAGCTCCTTTACTTAACAACTTTCTAGCCCGGATTCCCGAAATAAGTGCAGACGAGGCTAACTTACCCCTCACATCCAATTTCAAGGTTGCTTCCCCTGGAATACACAATTCTACAATTTTCGTCCTACAATTTAGTTGAGCATTATAACGGGCTAACCAATCCATCCCTAGGATCACATCATATCCTTTAATCGCTAAGCCTATCAAATCGGCCAGCAATTTTCTTTCCCTCACGCAAATTTCACTATTCTTATACACCATATTAGCAATTAGACTTTTGTCCCCAGTGGGTGTTTTAACCTCCAAGTCATATGGTAACTTAATTGGCTTCAAGTCTATTCCACTCATGAAATCAGGGTTTACAAAAGAGTGCGTTGCACCCGGATCAATTAAAACCCTAGCTAGGCGGTGAAAGATTGGAATGGTACCTTCGACCACTTCGGTCGCCTCTGGAGCTTGTGGATAGTCCAATGCGTAGACCCTAGCCGGTACTTTTGGTCGACTCCCTCCGGCACTGGTCTGCTTAGAGGTTGATTTTTCAGGTCTCTGCAGGCTTCCCCCTGTCTTTGACGATTTCGGACAACTTGCAATCTGATGCTCAATGCTCCCACACAGTAAGCATTTTCCCAACTTTCTCCAGCAGTCATTCTCAGAGTGGTTGGGTTTACCACAATACCCACAAGTAACTTGAGGGGTCACAGTCGATCCAACAGATGGTGCTCCCCTAGCTTGAGTCGTCCCGCTACGACCTCCCCTAGATAGAGCTCCCCTAGAAGCTCCAGCAGTTCTCGTTCCCCCTTCCCCTCTTCCCTTTTTAGAAGGGTGTATAAACTTACTGGTCTGCCCAGTAGTGCGACTAGGGAAATTCCTTTTCCTATTGTGGAAATCCCTCACTTGAGACCTTGCATTCTCAACCCTTTGCGCTTTCTCTAAAGCCTCAGTAAAAGTAGAGATTTGGGCTGCAGCCAGGCCCTCCTGAAGTTCCACATTAAGTCCCTGTATGAACCTTCTAATCCTTCTCCGTTCATCGGTTACTAGCTCAGGAGCATATTTGGAAAGCTTAGTGAACTTCCCTTCATATTCTGCGACAGTAAGGGTTCCTTGTTTCAACTTAATGAATTCGTCCTCCCTTTTCTCTTGGATCAAGGGCGGAAGAAACTTTTCATTAAACTCCCTTGTGAAATTTTCCCAGGTCCAAGGGGTTTGAGCTCTTTCCCATTTTCCTTTTATCAGATCCCACCAAGCACGGGCTACTCCCTCAAATTGAAAGGCAGCAAAGTTCACGCGCCTATCCTCAGTATAGTCTAGAGCGGCGAATATGTTGGTCATCCTTTCTAACCAATTCTCCGCTACTTCGGGGTCAGGTTCACCCATAAACTTAGGCGGGTTAAACTTTAGGAATCTTTCCAGGGCTCTATCCTCTCCCCTATCCTGGCCCCCAGGTTGGTTAAATGGTCCAGGACCCTGTCTCTCCGCTAGACGTTCTAGGATATCAGTCATCCTATTGATGGCAGTAGCCACTTGGTTACCCTCAACGTTTTCCTGTCCCTGGGTCGGTCCAGTTGCCGAACCCTGGTCATCCCCCTGAGGTTGGGCCCGTCTAGACGCTCGCCCACGGCCTCGACCACTCCTTAATCCTTCCATTAGTCTAGACGTGCCTAGTGCAAGAAATAAATTAATTTAAGCAGAAAACAAGAATTTTATCGAATTTAGAACTAACCAAGAAAGCATTGAAATTAACAATAATTTACATTCATAAGCATGTCAAGTTTGTACAATTAGCAAGTTAGGGACAATTCACAAAATATAGCACACAGGTGCTCAAAATATACTTTTAGTCACAGAAGACTAAAGTAAGAACAAGTGCCCAAAAATAGGCCACACAAGCATGCAAAATACAATGGCCTCGGCACTCGCGTCACCCTAACTAGTCCTAACTGTACCAGTCAAAAGTCAAAAGAGGTCAATGACCAAGATCCTAGTCCATAGCAGGGCTACCAGGAGGAACCTCCTCCTCGGGATCCTCCTCCGGATCCTCCTCCTCATCCTCAGGAATCACTGCAGTAGCGTCCTCAACCAGACTAGTAGCATCAACCAGCATCTCGAAAGCCCGAGTACGGACATCTCGTGCTAACCTAGTGAGTCGAGCCCTAGTATCCCGAAGCTCCTGGTTAACCACTGCAGACGTGGCTACCTCACCCTCTAGCACCTCCTCAAGCTCAGCAATTCGCTCACCCTGAGCGCCAACCATCTGCCTAAGCTCATCTACCTCAGCCTGTAAACCAAGGTTGGCATCCACCAACTGACGACGCTCGTCGTCCAAAGCAAGCACCACATAGTCCGGGTAGGCGAAAGTCAACCTACACGCACATCGAGGGTATCTATCATGCGGTGAGTAGCGTACACGAGCTTCTCCTGCTATAGGTCGATAGTAGATAGTCCTAAGGGGCACGTAATGACCATTCGCATGGCCATTCCCATTAGCTGCCGGGGCTCCGTTTCCATCAGCCATTCCTGCAAAATAATAACAATAATAATACCTTTCGGGTTAGAAACTTAAATCACTACCTAATTCCAATATCCTGCAATGCATGCCTAACTTAATCGTTGGTTCATCCCAATCGTCACTTGAGGTAGGACTAACTTAGTTGCTAGCTCGCCTCAAGTATCACTTAGGGTAGGATTAAGTCATCCTATATCGAGTCTTAAAGGTAGAGTATCCAATATGTCTCCCATATAGACCTCTAACCTAGTGCTCTGATACCAACTGTGACGCCCCACATCTCCCTAAGGCGGACCAAAGGGTATCCGCGGACGCCTGCCCAGCTCACGCCAGGACTCAAGCAAATCCATTCAATTTAAAATCAAACTAATCACTTCGATGAGAGAAACATGAACACAATAATGCGGAAGCGTTCAAGCTTAATAAGTCACTTAATTTATAACTAGTACATCGGGTAATCATGAAACGACTTAAATTCAAAATACACATCAGGGCCCAAACTTTTCAAGTTTACAATTTCCAAAAGTACAACCCAAACCAGGGCCTAGTCAAAATATATAACAGGAGTCTTAACAAAATTCAACGGATGGTTTCTCCAAGAGTCGGTCCTGTTAAGGAAAACAAAACTATAGGGTGAGCTAACGCTCGTGAGGCCAAGAACACACATGCAAGCACTTAGTCAAATAACAAACCCAAATTTAATAAATAAAACCATGTCTTTTTAACAATCAATTATTCAAACAAGAAAATTAATCAGAAACAATTCAAGGATATAGTAGCTCTCAGGAGCTAAGTTCCACTCGATCTGCCGTTGTCATTCGTATACCTTCCCGCATTGACCCTCCTGTCAACCGGGTCGGTATTTCCATTTCCGTAGATCACCACTTACTTTCCTCCGTCCACCGTACACCTCAAGGGCCCACAAGTCTATTATTGGGCGATACTCTACAAGTATGCCAAGCAAGACCTCTTATTAGGTCGAGCTTATAATCTCATGGCTCGCCCAAGTTCCCGACCAAGCCCATTGCCGGCTCGAGTTCAAGGTCGGCCTATGAGTTTGGGCGTCCCCCATATTTTTGAAAGTCGAGGAGGTTCACTCCAACGACACAAGCATTCATGACATAACATTGCATTTCATTCATTCATTCAAGACATTCCATTCATTCATTTGAAATTAGAACGAGTGCGATAAAGTACACACCCGCCCTTATTTTTAAAACTTTCAACAAATACCACAATTAAACAAGTATCAAAATTCACACACTTGACACTCACCGAGCAATTCAACAAGAATTATTTTCCGGAAGTTCAAGTGTCCACGGTGAGATCCTCTTGAAGGTCTCCTTGTGCGCCTGGCAAATTAATAGTGGATAATCACACAATTAACCCACTTATCAAGAAAGATTGTACACTAGTACAATCTAAGAATTATTTTGCAAAAAGGAACCTCAATTACACGTAAATCGAGGTTCAACTTGCCGTTTATTAGGTATAATATTATTTGAGTTTTTATCATGAAAATCGTAAGCAAAACGTTTAAGAATATAAAAAGAATAAAGAGTTTTTTGAAAAACTCTATTTTCTTGGAATTGGAAAATTTTCCAGTTTTATGATAAATCTTTGAAAAATCGTAACTCGCTCGGTATAAGTCGAGAATTGGAAAACTTTATACCGTTGGAAACCTCTTAGAGAGTACTATAAGTTCCTAGAAGACACTTTTCCATGAATCGAAGTGAAAAGTGGTCAAAAATGAGCGTGAAGGCGCAGGGTCGGTTTTCATGGCAGAATGAAGTTGGTTTTTGGCCAACTTTGAAAATTCGGCACGATTCGTACGTTGCAAACCGGCCTCTGAAATTTTCAGCTCAATTAGTGTTGCAAGTGAAGTGTATGACAAAACAAACGGATCAAGAATCGGAGTTTCGAGCACCGAGATACGGTAGCCCGAAGTTGAGCAAATTCAAGACTGGAGAAGAATTTCCAGATTTGAACCCCCAACTTTAGAATTTTAATTAGGTATCGAAACGAACTTGAATTGGCACCAAAATTGGCAGTGTTTCAATACTATATGGAAAGTATCTCTCTATCGAATTTCGGGGAAAAATACCTTCGACAAGGTAGTTAATGAGCCAACCGAAGTTCAAGAAAATTCCTAAGGCATTCTGCCTTTGACTTTCATTTCCCAAATTTCCAATCGTTCAACCAAGAAGGTTATCCAACCATGGTTCATTTGTAAAATGAGGGTCTAAGATACACCCATAATATCTTTGGTAAGTGTTTAATATCAAAAACATCAACTAACAAGTTCACTACAAGATTTGGTTCCAAACCAGTCCAAACGTTAGGGTTTTCCAAAACAGAGCAGTCCACTTGTTTCAGTCACAACTCAGTCAATATAGCTCGAAATTGAGCATGGCTTACGCCGTTGGAAAATACATTCATAGTACTAAAATATCACAGAAGAAGTCATTCCCAAATTCGGCACCCATCTGGTTCAAATTCGGGCATCAAGTTGCTGCCTGTACACTTCATTCCAGAGGAGCAGAGCAACAGGACAGCGAACTTAAAACATTTGGTTCGGCTTGCTCACAGAGAATCAGAACGTGCATTTTATACCAAATTAAAGCTAGGAATGTCTAGTTTCAAACGCCACCGACGGCACATGATTTCGACATCCGAGGACAGAGTTATAGCCAAAATACCAACGCTGGACAGTGCATTACGGGACAGATTTCCAGATTTGCTGGTTTCGGAAAAAAATTCATTTGCTCCATTAAACCTCAATATTTTCCAATGAAATTTTTCACACATCTAATACATCCTATAAACATCCAATTCAAGCCATTAAACCATTAAGATTTGGCCTGGAAATGGCCGAACATAGCAGGGGCAAAATCGGAAGTTCTAGCCTCTTACACCCAATGAAGTTTCTACTAATTACCCATCACTAATGCATCATTATAATCACTAAACCAACAATATAATCACCATTAATCATCACATCAGCAACAACAACTCAAGTGTGGGAATACCAAGAGCCCACAATCACATTTTTACACCATAAACAAGTAACTAAGTGCATGCATGAGTTTGATCTTGCTATATAACCTCCAAAAGACAAGAATTTGTGGGTTGATCATTACCTCTTCCTTGGGTGTGCAAGACCAGAAAATTTCGGCCCTCTTGAAGCTCCAAAGAAACCGTGAGATGCAGCCTTTTGTTAGCTAAATGTAGTCTCCAAGTGGTTTGCTAAGAGATCTCCAAGTTTGGTGTGATTTGGGTGGATTTTGGTGCATGGATTGAAGATGAAAAATGAAGAACAAATGGAGAGTTCTTCTCCTCTTTGTTGTTCGGCCAAGTGAGGTAAAGAGAGAGAGAGTGTGCTGATGCAATTGGCTTCCAAAGGAAGATTCTTTGTGTGGTGTAAAATGCACCTCAAAGTCAACTTGAAATAGTGTAATTTAGGGTGCGTTTGGACTCGATTTCTCGAGCGTTTGGTTCACTAGTACACTAAACCTCTAATGCACTCATGTTAATATAAATATTATTCACTCTTAATTGTCCCGGAATAAAGGTCTAAAGTCCCTCAAATGAAGTCGCGCGTGTGAAAACGCGTACCGTCAATTTTACCGCTATAACGCGAACTTTCGAAAAATTCTTATAACGATTGCACTACTAACTATCACTTGAATATTTATACTTAAGATTACCTATTTTAGTACCATAGTACAAGTCTCTAATATTCCAAGCTTATTGTGCTACTACGCGGATAAAATCTCCAAGTACTATTCACTATTTTTACGAAACGCGCTCTAGGAAATTAATTTTCGAAACGAATCATTTTAAAAATATAACGAAGTTATATTACCATGTATTTAGGTCTAATAAGACTAGAAAATATTCCTTGGAAATAAAATCCAATTAAATAATTTATTAAGCCATAAATTAGGCATAAAATAATAGTTTTTGCGAGTCCTCACAGGTGCAACACGAGAACTTCCCAGGTGGTCACCCATTCTAGTACTACTCTCGCCCAAGCACGCTTAACTTCGGAGTTCTGATGGGATCCGGTGCATTAGGGCTGGAATGATCGCACCCGCCATGTTCCTTTCGCTTTATTCTTTTAAACTACCCCGTCCTGCGAAGCAGTGCGTCTTTTCTAGACCGGAATTCATTTTAAGCGTTAATTGAAGCATTTTCCTCTTATCCTTTTATTTATTTACTTTATATTTTTTTTTGTTATTGATTTGCACCCTGTTTTTTTCCATCATCCCGCAACTCTAAATTATCATGAAATCAATCCTTCACGCTTGCGGTGATACATTTGCGCCGACAAATTTGAGCGACGATCCGGTCTTTGATCGAGCCGTACCGTTCCTGATTTGTCTCGCGCCTTCAGATCCGCCTACATCCTTCGACAAGAAGCAAAATATAAAGCAATCGTTTCAACGGAGCTAAATTACTACAGGATAAACAACGAATAGGAAATTTGGATTTCGAAAGAAAAAAGAGAGGGGTGCAACACGAGGACTTCCCAGGGGGTCACCCATCCTAGTACTACTCTCGCCCAAGCATGCTTAACTTCGGAGTTCTGATGGGATCCGGTGCATTAGTGCTGGTATGATCGCACCCGCCATGTTCCTTTCGCTTTATTCTTTTAAACCATCCCGTCCTGCGAAGCAGTGTGGTTTTTCTAAACCGGCATTCCTTTTAAGCGTCAATTCAAGTATTTTCCTCTTACCCTTTTTTTTATTTGCTTTCATATTTTTTTTTGCTATTGATTTGCACCCTGTTTTTTTCCCTCATCGCGCAACTCTAAATTGCCATGAAATCAATCCATCACGCTTGCGCTGATACATTTGCGCCGACAAATTTGAGCGACGATCCGGGCTTTGATCGAGCCGTACCGTTCCTGATTTGTCTCGCGCCTTCAGATCCGCCTTCATGCTTCGACAAGAAGCAAAATATGAAGCAATCATTCCGACGGAGCTAAATTACTACAGGATAAAGAACGAATACGAAATTTGGATTTCGAAACAAAAAAAAGAGGGGTGCAACACGAGAACTTCCCAGGGGGTCACCCATTCTAGTACTACTCTCGCCCAAGCACGCTTAACTTCGGAGTTCTGATGGGATCCGGTGCATTAGTGCTGGTATGATCGCACCCGCCATGTTCCTTTCGCTTTATTCTTTTAAACTACCCCGTCCTGCGAAGCAGTGTGGCTTTTCTAGACCGGAATTCATTTTAAGCGTCAATTGAAGCATTTTCCTCTTATCCTTTTATTTATTTACTTTATATTTTTTTTTGTTATTGATTTGCACCCTGTTTTTTTCCATCATCCCGCAACTCTAAATTATCATAAAATCAATCCTTCACGCTTGCGGTGATACATTTGCGCCGACAAATTTGAGCGACGATCCGGGCTTTGATCGAGCCGTACCGTTCCTGATTTGTCTCGCGCCTTCAGATCCTCCTTCACGCTTCGACAAGAAGCAAAATATTAAGCAATCG
Source organism: Coffea eugenioides (assembly GCF_003713205.1). Lineage (NCBI taxonomy): Eukaryota > Viridiplantae > Streptophyta > Magnoliopsida > Gentianales > Rubiaceae > Coffea > Coffea eugenioides. Next base: position 10,928 of record NW_020862465.1, on the reverse strand, counting down.
TTCCGACGGAGCTAAATTACTACAGGATAAAGAACGAATAGGAAATTTGGATTTCGAAACAAAAAAGAGAGGGGTGCAACACGAGGACTTCCCAGGGGGTCACCAATCCTAGTACTACTCTCGCCCAACCACGCTTAATTTCGGAGTTCTGATGGGATCCGGTGCATTAGTGCTGGTATGATCGCTCCCGCCATATTCCTTTCGCTTTATTCTTTTAAACTACCCCGTCCTGCGAAGCAGTGTGGCTTTTTTAGACCGAAATTCATTTTAAGCGTCAATTCAAGCATTTTCTCTTATTCTTTTATTTATTTGCTTTCATATTTTTTTTTGTTATTGATTTGCACCCTGTTTTTTTCCCTCATCGCGCAACTCTAAATTGCCATGAAATCAATCCATCACGCTTGCGCTGATACATTTGCGCCGACAAATTTGAGCGACGATCCGGGCTTTGATCGATCCGTACCGTTCCTGATTTGTCTCGCGCCTTCAGATCCGCCTTCATGCTTCGACAAGAAGCAAAATATGAAGCAATCATTCCGACGGAGCTAAATTACTACAGGATAAAGAACGAATACGAAATTTGGATTTCGAAACAAAAAAAAGAGGGGTGCAACACGAGAACTTCCCAGGGGGTCACCCATTCTAGTACTACTCTCGCCCAAGCACGCTTAACTTCGGAGTTCTGATGGGATCCGGTGCATTAGTGCTGGTATGAACGCACCCGCCATGTTCCTTTCGTTTTATTCTTTCAAACTACCCCGTCCTGCGAATCAGTGTGGCTTTTCTAGACCGGAATTCATTTTAAGCGTCAATTGAAGCATTTTCCTCTTATCCTTTTATTTATTTACTTTATATTTTTTTTTGTTATTGATTTGCACCCTGTTTTTTTCAATCATCCCGCAACTCTAAATTATCATAAAATCAATCCTTCACGTTTGCGTTGATACATTTGCGCCGACAAATTTGAGCGACGATCCGGGCTTTGATCGAGCCGTACCGTTCCTGTTTTGTCTCGCGCCTTCAGATCCTCCTTCACGCTTCGACAAGAAGCAAAATATTAAGCAATTGTTCCGACGGAGCTAAATTACTACAGGATAAAGAACGAATAGGAAATTTGGATTTCGAAACAAAAAAGAGAGGGGTGCAACACGAGGACTTCCCAGGGGGTCACCAATCCTAGTACTACTCTCGCCCAACCACGCTTAATTTCGGAGTTCTGATGGGATCCGGTGCATTAGTGCTGGTATGATCGCTCCCGCCATATTCCTTTCGCTTTATTCTTTTAAACTACCCCGTCCTGCGAAGCAGTGTGGCTTTTTTAGACCGAAATTCATTTTAAGCGTCAATTCAAGCATTTTTCTCTTATCCTTTTATTTATTTGCTTTCATATTTTTTTTTGTTATTGATTTGCACCCTGTTTTTTTCCCTCATCGCGCAAGTCTAAATTGTCATGAAATCAATCCATCACGCTTGCGGTGATATATTTGCGCCGACAACTTTGGGCGACGATCCGGGGTTTGATCGAACCGTACCGTTCCTGATTTGTCTCGCGCCTTCAGGCTCGCCTTCATGCTTCGACAAGAAGCAAAATATAAATCAATCTTTCCGACGGAGCTAAATTACTACAGGATAAAGAACGAATAGGAAATTTGGATTTCGAAACAAAAAAAATAGGGGTGCAACACGAGAACTTCCCAGGTGGTCACCCATTCTAGTACTACTCACGCCCAAGCACGCTTAACTTCGGAGTTCTGATGGGATCCGGTGCATTAGGGCTGGAATGATCGCACCCGCCATGTTCCTTTCGCTTTATTCTTTTAAACTACTCCGTCCTGCGAAGCAGTGTGGCTTTTCTAGACCGGAATTCATTTTAAGCGTTCATTGAAGCATTTTCCTCTTATCCTTTTATTTATTTACTTTATATTTTATTTTGTTATTGATTTGCACCCTGTTTTTTTCCATCATCCCGCAACTCTAAATTATCATGAAATCAATCCTTCACGCTTGCGGTGATACATTTGCGCCGACAAATTAGAGCGACGATACGGTCTTTGATCGAGCCGTACCGTTCCTGATTTGTCTCGCGCCTTCAGATCCGCCTACATCCTTCGACAAGAAGCAAAATATAAAGCAATCGTTTCAACGGAGCTAAATTACCACAGGATAAACAACGAATAGGAAATTTGGATTTCAAAAGAAAAAAGAGAGGGGTGCAAGACGAGGACTTCCCAGGGGGTCACCCATCCTAGTACTACTCTCGCCCAAGCATGCTTAACTTCGGAGTTCTGATGGGATTTTCGTTCCATTAGTGCTGGTATGATCGCACCCGCCATGTTCCTTTCGCTTTATTCTTTTAAACCATCCCGTCCTGCGAAGCAGTGTGGTTTTTCTAGACCGGAATTCCTTTTAAGCGTCAATTCAAGTATTTTCCTCTTACCCTTTTTTTTATTTGCTTTCATATTTTTTTTTGTTATTGATTTGCACCCTGTTTTTTTCCCTCATCGCGCAACTCTAAATTGCCATGAAATCAATCCATCACGCTTGCGCTGATACATTTGCGCCGACAAATTTGAGCGACGATCCGGGTTTTGATCGAGCCGTACCGTTCCTGATTTGTCTCGCGCCTTCAGATCCGCCTTCATGCGTCGACAAGAAGCAAAATATGAAGCAATCGTACCGACGGAGCTAAATTACTACAGGATAAAGAACGAATACGAAATTTGGATTTCGAAACAAAAAAAAGAGGGGTGCAACACGAGAACTTCCCAGGGGGTCACCCATTCTAGTACTACTCTCGCCCAAGCACGCTTAACTTCGGAGTTCTGATGGGATCCGGTGCATTAGTGCTAGTATGATCGCACCCGCCATGTTCCTTTCGCTTTATTCTTTTAAACTACCCCGTCCTGCGAAGCAGTGTGGCTTTTCTAGACCGGAATTCATTTTAAGCGTCAATTGAAGCATTTTCCTCTTATCCTTTTATTTATTTACTTTATATTTTTTTTTGTTATTGATTTGCACCCTGTTTTTTTCCATTATCCCGCAACTCTAAATTATCATAAAATCAATCCTTCACGCTTGCGGTGGTACATTTGCGCCGACAAATTTGAGCGACGATCCGGGCTTTGATCGAGCCGTACCGTTCCTGATTTGTCTCGCGCCTTCAGATCCTCCTTCACGCTTCGACAAGAGGCAAAATATTAAGCAATCGTTCCGACGGAGCTAAATTACTACAGGATAAAGAACGAATAGGAAATTTGGATTTCGAAACAAAAAAGAGAGGGGTGCAACACGAGGACTTCCCAGGGGGTCACCAATCCTAGTACTACTCTCGCCCAACCACGCTTAATTTCGGAGTTCTGATGGGATCCGGTGCATTAGTGCTAGTATGATCGCTCCCGCCATATTCCTTTCGCTTTATTCTTTTAAACTACCCCGTCCTGCGAAGCAGTGTGGCTTTTTTAGACCGAAATTCATTTTAAGCGTCAATTCAAGCATTTTTCTATATCCTTATATTTATTTGCTTTCATATTTTTTTTTGTTATTGATTTGCACCCTGTTTTTTTCCGTCATCGCGCAACAATAAATTGTCATGAAATTAATCCATCACGCTTGCGCTGATACATTTGCGCCGACAAATTTGAGCGATGATCCGGGCTTTGATCGAGCCGTACCGTTCCTGAATTCTCTCGCGCCTTCAGATCCGCCTTCATGCTTCGAGAAGAAGCAAAATATAAAGCAATCGTTCCGAAGGACCTAAATTACTACAGGATAAAGAACGAATAGAAAATTTGAATTTCGAAACAAAAAAGAGTGGGGTGCAACAAGAGGAATTCCCAGGGGGTCTCCCGTCCTAATACTGCTCACGCCCAAGCACGCTTAACTTCGGAGTTCTGATGGGGATCCGGTGCATTGGTGCTGGTATGAACGCACCCGCCATGTTCCTTTCGCTTTATTCTTTCAAACTACCCCGTCCTGCGAAGCAGTGTGGCTTTTCTAGACCGGAATTCATTTTAAGCGTCAATTGAAGCATTTTCCTCTTATACTTTTATTTATTTACTTTATATTTTTTTTTGTTATTGATTTGCACCCTGTTTTTTTCCATCATCCCGCAACTCTAAATTATCATAAAATCAATCCTTCACGCTTGCGTGATACATTTGCGCCGACAAATTTGAGCGACGATCCGGGCTTTGATCGAGCCGTACCGTTCCTGATTTGTCTCGCGCCTTCAGATCCTCCTTCACGCTTCGACAAGAAGCAAAATATTAAGCAATCGTTCCGACGGAGCTAAATTACTACAGGATAAAGAACGAATAGGAAATTTGGATTTCGAAACAAAAAAGAGAGGGGTGCAACACGAGGACTTCCCAGGGGGTCACCAATCCTAGTACTACTCTCGCCCAACCACGCTTAATTTCGGAGTTCTGATGGGATCCGGTGCATTAGTGCTGGTATGATCGCTCCCGCCATATTCCTTTCGCTTTATTCTTTTAAACTACCCCGTCCTGCGAAGCATTGTGGCTTTTCTAGACCGAAATTCATTTTAAGCGTCAATTCAAGCATTTTCCTCATATCCTTTTATTTATTTGTTTTCATATTTTTTTTTGTTATTGATTTGCACCCTGTTTTTTTCCCTCATCGCGCAAGTCTAAATTGTCATGAAATCAGTCCATCACGTTTGCGGTGATATATTTGCGCCGACAACTTTGGGCGACGATCCGGGGTTTGATCGAACCGTACCGTTCCTGATTTGTCTCGCGCCTTCAGGCTCGCCTTCATGCTTCGACAAGAAGCAAAATATAAAGCAATCTTTCCGACGGAGCTAAATTACTACAGGATAAAGAACGAATAGGAAATTTGGATTTCGAAACAAAAAAAATAGGGGTGCAACACGAGAACTTCCCAGGTGGTCACCCATTCTAGTACTACTCTCGCCCAAGCACGCTTAACTTCGGAGTTCTGATGGGATCCGGTGCATTAGGGCTGGAATGATCGCACCCGCCATGTTCCTTTCGCTTTATTCTTTTAAACTACCCCGTCCTGCGAAGCAGTGCGTCTTTTCTAGACCGGAATTCATTTTAAGCGTTAATTGAAGCATTTTCCTCTTATCCTTTTATTTATTTACTTTATATTTTTTTTTGTTATTGATTTGCACCCTGTTTTTTTCCATCATCCCGCAACTCTAAATTATCATGAAATCAATCCTTCACGCTTGCGGTGATACATTTGCGCCGACAAATTTGAGCGACGATCCGGTCTTTGATCGAGCCGTACCGTTCCTGATTTGTCTCGCGCCTTCAGATCCGCCTACATCCTTCGACAAGAAGCAAAATATAAAGCAATCGTTTCAACGGAGCTAAATTACTACAGGATAAACAACGAATAGGAAATTTGGATTTCGAAAGAAAAAAGAGAGGGGTGCAACACGAGGACTTCCCAGGGGGTCACCCATCCTAGTACTACTCTCGCCCAAGCATGCTTAACTTCGGAGTTCTGATGGGATCCGGTGCATTAGTGCTGGTATGATCGCACCCGCCATGTTCCTTTCGCTTTATTCTTTTAAACCATCCCGTCCTGCGAAGCAGTGTGGTTTTTCTAAACCGGCATTCCTTTTAAGCGTCAATTCAAGTATTTTCCTCTTACCCTTTTTTTTATTTGCTTTCATATTTTTTTTTGCTATTGATTTGCACCCTGTTTTTTTCCCTCATCGCGCAACTCTAAATTGCCATGAAATCAATCCATCACGCTTGCGCTGATACATTTGCGCCGACAAATTTGAGCGACGGTCCGGGCTTTGATCGATCCGTACCGTTCCTGATTTGTCTCGCGCCTTCAGATCCGCCTTCATGCTTCGACAAGAAGCAAAATATGAAGCAATCATTCCGACGGAGCTAAATTACTACAGGATAAAGAACGAATACGAAATTTGGATTTCGAAACAAAAAAAAGAGGGGTGCAACACGAGAACTTCCCAGGGGGTCACCCATTCTAGTACTACTCTCGCCCAAGCACGCTTAACTTCGGAGTTCTGATGGGATCCGGTGCATTAGTGCTGGTATGATCGCACCCGCCATGTTCCTTTCGCTTTATTCTTTTAAACTACCCCGTCCTGCGAAGCAGTGTGGCTTTTCTAGACCGGAATTCATTTTAAGCGTCAATTGAAGCATTTTCCTCTTATCCTTTTATTTATTTACTTTATATTTTTTTTTGTTATTGATTTGCACCCTATTTTTTTCCATCATCCCGCAACTCTAAATTATCATAAAATCAATCCTTCACGCTTGCGGTGATACATTTGCGCCGACAAATTTGAGCGACGATCCGGGCTTTGATCGAGCCGTACCGTTCCTGTTTTGTCTCGCGCCTTCAGATCCTCCTTCACGCTTCGACAAGAAGCAAAATATTAAGCAATTGTTCCGACGGAGCTAAATTACTACAGGATAAAGAACGAATAGGAAATTTGGATTTCGAAACAAAAAAGAGAGGGGTGCAACACGAGGATTTCCCAGGGGGTCACCAATCCTAGTACTACTCTCGCCCATCCACGCTTAATTTCGGAGTTCTGATGGGATCCGGTGCATTAGTGCTGGTATGATCGTTCCCGCCATATTCCTTTCGCTTTATTCTTTTAAACTACCCCGTCCTGCGAAGCAGTGTGGCTTTTCTAGACCGAAATTCATTTTAAGCGTCAATTCAAGCATTTTCCTCATATCCTTTTATTTATTTGTTTTCATATTTTTTTTTGTTATTGATTTGCACCTTTTTTTCCCTCATCGCGCCAAGCAAATGTCATGAAATCAGGTCCATCACGTTTGCGGTGATATATTTGCGCCGACAAACTGTTGTGGGCGACGATCCGGGTTGATCGAACCTGTTACCGTTCGCTGATGTCCGCGCCTTCGCTCCCTTTCATGCTCGACAAAACAAAATAATAAAGCAATCTTCCGACGGAGCTAAATTACTACAGATAGAAAGAACGAATAGGAAATTTGGATTTCGTCGAAACAAAAAAAAAAATAGGGGTGCACACGAGAACTTCCAGGTGGTCACCCATTCTAGTGTACTACTCATCGCCAAGCACGCTAACTTCGGAGTCTGATTGGGACGTGCATTAGGGGCTGAATTGATCGACCCCGACCGATGTTCTTTCGCATGTTAATCTTTTAAACTTACCCCGTCTTGCGACAGCAGTGCGTCTTTTCGTAGACCGGAATTCATTTCTTAAGCGTGTAATTGAAGCAGTTTCCTGCTTATCCTTATATTATTGTTTACTTTAATAATATTTTTTTTGTTATATATTTGCACCCTGTTTTCGATCATCCCGCAAACTCTAAATTATTCATAAATCAATCCTTCACGCTGCGGTCGATACATTGCGTCGACAAATTAGCAGCGACGAGTCCGCGTCTTTGATCGCAGCCGGTTTGACCGTTCGCTGATTTGTCTCGCGCGCTTCAGACCGCCTACACCTCGACAAGAAGGCAAGAATTATAAAGCAATCGTTTCAACGGAGCTAAATTACTACAGGATAAACAACGAATAGGAAATTTGGATTTCGAAAGAAAAAAGAGAGGGGTGCAACACGAGGACTTCCCAGGGGGTCACCCATCCTAGTACTACTCTCGCCCAAGCATGCTTAACTTCGGAGTTCTGATGGGATCCGGTGCATTAGTGCTGGTATGATCGCACCCGCCATGTTACTTTCGCTTTATTCTTTTAAACCATCCCGTCCTGCGAAGCAGTGTGGTTTTTCTAAACCGGCATTCCTTTTAAGCGTCAATTCAAGTATTTTCCTCTTACCCTTTTTTTTATTTGCTTTCATATTTTTTTTTGCTATTGATTTGCACCCTATTTTTTTCCCTCATCGCGCAACTCTAAATTGCCATGAAATCAATCCATCATGCTTGCGCTGATACATTTGCGCCGACAAATTTGAGCGACGATCCGGGCTTTGATCGATCCGTACCGTTCCTGATTTGTCTCGCGCCTTCAGATCCGCCTTCATGCTTCGACAAGAAGCAAAATATGAAGCAATCATTCCGACGGAGCTAAATTACTACAGGATAAAGAACGAATAGGAAATTTGGATTTCGAAACAAAAAAGAGAGGGGTGCAACACGAGGACTTCCCAGGGGGTCACCAATCCTAGTACTACTCTCGCCGCCGAAACCCGCTAATTATCGCGGAGTTTCTGATGGGATCCGCGTATGCATTAGTGCTGGTATAGATCGCTCACCGCCATATTCCTGTCCTTTATTTTTTAAACAACCCGTCCTTGCGAAGCATTGTGGCTTTTCTAGACCGAAATTCATTGTTAAGCGTCAATTCAAGCCATTTTCCTCATTATCCTTTTATCTTATTTGCTTTCATATGTTTTTTTTATTGATTTTGCACCCTGTTTTTTTCCCTCATTCGCGCAAGTCCTAAATTGTCATGAAATCAGTCCATCACGTTTCAGGTGATTATATTTGCGCCGGACAACTTTTTGGGCGACGATTCCGTGGTCTTGCATCGAACGCGCTTACCGGTCCTGATTTGGTCTCGCGCCTTCAGGCTCCCTTCATGTTTTCGACAAGAAGCAAAATATATAAGCATTCTTGCCGACGAGTCAAGATTACACAGGAATAAAGAACGAATAGGAAATTGGATTTCGAAACAAAAAAAGATGAGGTGCAACACAGAGAAGCTTTCCCAGGTGGTCACCCATTCTAGTACTACTCTCGCCCAAGCACGCTTAACTTCGGAGTTCTGATGGGATCCGGTGCATTAGGGCTGGAATGATCGCACCCGCCATGTTCCTTTCCCTTTATTCTTTTAAACTACCCCGTCCTGCGAAGCAGTGCGTCTTTTCTAGACCGGAATTCATTTTAAGCGTTAATTGAAGCATTTTCCTCTTATCCTTTTATTTATTTACTTTATATTTTTTTTTGTTATTGATTTGCACCCTGTTTTTTTCCATCATCCCGCAACTCTAAATTATCATGAAATCAATCCTTCACGCTTGCGGTGATACATTTGCGCCGACAAATTTGAGCGACGATCCGGTCTTTGATCGAGCCGTACCGTTCCTGATTTGTCTCGCGCCTTCAGATCCGCCTACATCCTTCGACAAGAAGCAAAATATAAAGCAATCGTTTCAACGGAGCTAAATTACCACAGGATAAACAACGAATAGGAAATTTGGATTTCGAAAGAAAAAAGAGAGGGGTGCAAGACGAGGACTTCCCAGGGGGTCACCCATCCTAGTACTACTCTCGCCCAAGCATGCTTAACTTCGGAGTTCTGATGGGATTTTCGTTCCATTAGTGCTGGTATGATCGCACCCGCCATGTTCCTTTCGCTTTATTCTTTTAAACCATCCCGTCCTGCGAAGCAGTGTGGTTTTTCTAGACCGGAATTCCTTTTAAGCGTCAATTCAAGTATTTTCCTCTTACCCTTTTTTTTATTTGCTTTCATATTTTTTTTTGTTATTGATTTGCACCCTGTTTTTTTCCCTCATCGCGCAACTCTAAATTGCCATGAAATCAATCCATCACGCTTGCGCTGATACATTTGCGCCGACAAATTTGAGCGACGATCCGGGTTTTGATCGAGCCGTACCGTTCCTGATTTGTCTCGCGCCTTCAGATCCGCCTTCATTCGTCGACAAGAAGCAAAATATGAAGCAATCGTTCCGACGGAGCTAAATTACTACAGGATAAAGAACGAATACGAAATTTGGATTTCGAAACAAAAAAAAGAGGGGTGCAACACGAGAACTTCCCAGGGGGTCACCCATTCTAGTACTACTCTCGCCCAAGCACGCTTAACTTCGGAGTTCTGATGGGATACGGTGCATTAGTGCTGGTATGATCGCACCCACAACGTTCCTTTCGCTTTATTCTTTTAAACTACCCCGTCCAGCGAAGCAGTGTGGCTTTTCTAGACCGGAATTCATTTTAAGCGTCAATTGAAGCATTTTCCTCTTATCCTTTTATTTATTTACTTTATACTTTTTTTGTTATTGATTTGCACCCTATTTTTTTCCATCATCCCGCAACTCTAAATTATCATGAAATCAATCCTTCACGCTTGCGGTGATACATTTGCGCCGACAAATTTGAGCGACGATCCGGGCTTTGATCGAGCCGTACCGTTCCTGATTTGTCTCGCGCCTTCAGATCCTCCTTCACGCTTCGACAAGAAGCAAAATATTAAGCAATCGTTCCGACGGAGCTAAATTACTACAGGATAAAGAAACGAATAGGAAATTTGGATTTCGAAACAAAAAAGAGAGGGGTGCAACACGAGGACTTCCCAGGGGGTCACCAATCCTAGTACTACTCTCGCCCAACCACGCTTAATTTCGGAGTTCTGATGGGATCCGGTGCATTAGTGCTGGTATGATCGCTCCCGCCATATTCCTTTCGCTTTATTCTTTTAAACTACCCCGTCCTGCGAAGCAGTGTGGCTTTTTTCGACCGAAATTCATTTTAAGCGTCAATTCAAGCATTTTTCTCTTATTCTTTTATTTATTTGCTTTCATATTTTTTTTTGCTATTGATTTGCACCCTGTTTTTTTCCCTCATCGCGCAACTCTAAATTGCCATGAAATCAATCCATCATGCTTGCGCTGATACATTTGCGCCGACAAATTTGAGCGACGATCCGGGCTTTGATCGATCCGTACCGTTCCTGATTTGTCTCGCGCCTTCAGATCCGCCTTCATGCTTCGACAAGAAGCAAAATATGAAGCAATCATTCCGACGGAGCTAAATTACTACAGGATAAAGAACGAATACGAAATTTGGATTTCGAAACAAAAAAAAGAGGGGTGCAACACGAGAACTTCCCAGGGGGTCACCCATTCTAGTACTACTCTCGCCCAAGCACGCTTAACTTCTGAGTTCTGATGGGATACGGTGCATTAGTGCTGGTATGATCGCACC
>NW_020862464.1:0-23831 GCF_003713205.1 Coffea eugenioides | reverse complement strand
TAAAACAGGCAAAAGGCTTGAAGTCAGACGTAAAGTCCCAGACATTTGGAAGAAATTCAGGATATAGCGAAGCTTCAAATCAAAAGTTCATCCCTGGTGGTGCTGGACAACACAACAAGCAATGCCCCACCAGAGAGTTTCAGTTCAACCGCTACAGAAGAGTAGTAGCCGGTCTACAACCACACCAGTACGAATAAGTTCAAGAGTAGGGTCAAAGCAGAGCCAAATACTTCAGGTTCATGGTGCATGAGTACGAACAAAAGTATAAGTTCAAGTTCAAGTGCAAGTTCAAGTTCAAATTCAAGGGTCATGAGTACGAGTAAGAACACACTGGCCTAACCTCTGTCCAGCAATTCACATTCTTAACAGTCACAAAATTCAAGTCCACATTCCATATATTCAGTCAAATTAGGTCCATTGAGGATACGCAAGAGCACACTAGCCTAAACAGGTTCAAGTCTCAAGTAAGCTCAGTCTAATCGGTTTCAGGCAGTTCGAGTTCTCTTACCAACCCACTGCAATACTTTCGGAGTTCAAACTTCCTAAGATTGAAATACTGGCACAGAACCAATCATAACATATGTTGCGCACAAGAAAAGCTCACCAAGTTTCTAGCTAGGTTAGTCCATTATACACTAGTAGATCGGAGCTTCGGGTTTATGTTCGATTCATATTCGGTACTAGGGACCTATTAAATTATATGAAACTGTCTATCAATTTGTCTCACAAGTACAGGGTTGTCTAAGCCCTCGGTCACGGTCCCCTTTTCTCGTTCCTGCTACCCTACTTAAGAAAAGTCTATAAGCACAGGAAAAGGCATAGCTAAGCATAAAGAGCACATTGCGTATACAAGTTGCAACACATTTAAAATCAGGTCATGATTCGTTACATGTATCAAAAGTTATAACACGGTTAGAAGTTACAAAACAAGACCAATATGTCCAATATTGCACATAGGCAATTAAGTGCTACAAAAATATAGAAGTACATACAAGCAGGATACAAAGGCCTCACAGCGTGCACTACCCCTTTCTAAGTCCATAGTTAACCCAAAGGGTCCAGACATCACTAATTTCAATCAGATCACACGCCTTTACGAAATTAGATCCAATAAAGCCATAACGCAAGCTAAAACCAAGATTATCCATTCGAAGTTCAAAATCTTTAATAACCAGCCACCAGTCGGAACACCATCATCTCCAAAATAACCAGTCTTAGGGTTTTGTAATTAAAGTTTCAAGCTCCAAGTTCAAACCCAAGAATAAGTACAACTTACTACCTTACGTGTCGAATGGAAACCAAATCAATTCACACTAACTTGTACTCTTGAATGCAGTTGCTCTCTATATCTCAAAGTTGCCTCAGTCCGTACATTTAAAATTGGCTCACTCTTCTTGAAAGTCAAGAATTTTAAAACATAAGAAGAGTATTTCAAGTAATCAAAATCTTATCAAGTTCAGGATTCACATTATTAAACATAAGCTTGCCATTCTTTCGAAAACTCAGGATATATAGATATATTTTTCTTCGTGTAAAGCATGGACAAATTCAAGTGTGAGATTACACCAATATACAATCAAGGGGGAAAACTTAGTTTAGAAAATGTTAATCTTGTATTAACCCATCATATACAAAGTTCAACAACTCATTAGTTATTCACAAATTTTCAAATGTGAAATTCAAGTAAAACTCACCCTTTTACCAAAATCGGAAAATTACACATATTTAAAGCACATATATCTTACTTCCACTCATCGCTTACAAATAAAACTAGTACATCCTAGTTTTTCTTTAAATTTTCAAAGCAGAATATCTTTAGAAGATATGTGGGCGAAAAATACATTTTATTCCTTTGTACTTTTATCTTGGTTCAAAATCATCACACATGGAGTTTGACTATCAAATCTCGGTCTCTTACCCTCCATAGCCAGTACTAATAATTATCTCAATTCTTTCCACACTTACAAATATAATGATAATTCAAATTCATCCAATCTTTCACTACAAATCTCTCATCCCATATCTTCCTTCAATATAACATCACCTAATTCCTCAGTTTCTTCTGCAAGTCCCAAATAAGAACTCCCAAATAATAAATTTCTTTAACCCCTAAGATACAATAGATCCTTGTCACATAATATCCAAATTAATCCCACAGTCAGGCATCCTAAACTTTAAGCCTAGGATACGCTACAGAGATCTGAAGCCTAGGCTCTGATACCAACTGTGACGCCCCACATCTCCCTAAGGCGGACCAAAGGGTATCCGCGGACGCCTGCCCAGCTGACGCCAGGACTCAAGCAATTCCATTCAATTTCAAACCGAACTAATCACTTCGATGAGAACAACATGAATACAATAATGCGGAAGCGTTCAAGCTTAATAAGTCACTTAATGTATAACCAGCATATCGGGTAATCATGAAACGACTTAAATTCAAAGTACACATCAGGGTCCAAACTTTTCAAGTTTACAATTTCCAAAAGTACAACCCAAACCAGGGCCTAGTCAAAATATATAACAGGAGTCTTAACAAAATTTCAACGGATGGTTTCTCCATATTTCTCCAAGAGTCGGTCCTGTTAAGGAAAACAAAACTAGAGGGTGAGCGAAACGCTCGTGAGGCCAAGAACACACATGCAAGCACGTAATCAAATAACAATCCCAACTTTAATACATAAAGCCATGTCTTTTCAATAATCAATCTATCAAACAGGAAAAAGTAATCAGAAACAATTCAAGGATATAGTAGCTCTCAGGAGCTAAGTTCCACTCGATCTGTCGATGTCATTCGTATACTTTCCCGCATTGACCCTCCTGTCAACCGGGTCGGTATTTCCATTTCCGTAGATCACCACTTTCTTCCCTCCGTCCACCGTACACCCCAAGGGCCCACAATGACCATAATTGGGCGATACTCAACGAGTATGCCAAGCAAGACCTCTTATTAGGTCGAGCTTATGTGTATCTCATGGCTCGTCCAAATCCCCGACCAAGCCCATTGCTGGCTCGAGACTAAGGACGGCCTATGAGTTTGGGCGTCCCCCATTCATTTGGTAGTCGAGGAGATTCACTCCAACGACACAAGCATTCATGACATGACATTGCATTTCATTCATTCATTCAATACATTTCATTCATTCATTCATTCATTCATTTGAAATTAGAACGTGTGCGATAAAGTACGCACCCGCCCTTATTTTTAAAACTCCCAACAAGTATCACAATAAGCAAGTATCAAATTCATACACTTGACACTCACCGAGCAATTCAATAAGAATTATTTTCTGGGAGTTCAAGTGTCCGCGGTGAGATCCTCTTGAAGGTCTCCTTGCGCGCCTGGCAATTTAATAGCGAATAACCATACAATTAACCCACTTATCAAGAAGATTGTACATTAGTACAATCTAAGGATTATTTCGCAAAAAGGAACCTCAATTACACGTAAATCGAGGTTCAACTTGCCTTTTATCATGTACAATATTATTTGAGTTTTGATCATGAAAATCGTAAACAAAACGTTTAAGAACATCAAAAGAATAAAGAGTTTTTGAAAAAAACTCTATTTCTTTGAAATTGGAAAATTTTCCAGTTTTATGATGAATCTTTGAAAAATCATAACTCGCTCGGTATAAGTCGAGAATTGGAAAACTTTATACCGTTGGAAACCTCTTAGAGAGTACTATAAGTTCCTAGAAGACACTTTTCCATGAATCAAAGTGAAAAGTTGTCAAAAATGAGCTTGAAGATGCAGGGTTGGTTCACAAGGCAGAATGAAGTTGGTTTTTGGCCAACTTTGAAAATTCGGCACGATTCGCACGTTGCAAACCGGCCTCTGAAATTTTCAGCTCAATTAGTGTTGCAAGTGAAGTGTATGACAAAACAAGCGGATCAAGAATCGGAGTCTCGAGTACCGAGATACGGTAGCCCGAAGTTGGGGAAATTCAAGACTGGATGAGAATTTTCCAGATTTGAACCTCTAACTTTAGTAATTCAATTGGGTATCGAAACGAACTTGAATCGGCACCAAAATTGGCAGTATTTCAATACTATATGGAAAGTATCTCTCTATCGAATTTCGGGGAAAAATACCTTCGGCAAGGTAGTTAGTGAGCCAACCGAAGTTCAAGAAAATTCCTAAGGCATTCTGCCTTTGACTTTCATTTCCCAAATTTCCAATCGTTTAACCAAGAAGGTTATCCAACCATGGTTCATTTGTAAAATAAGGGTCTAAGATACACCCATAATATCTTTGGTAAGTGTTTAATATCAAAAACATCAACTAACAAGTTCACTCCAAGATTTGGTTCCAAACCAGTCCAACATTAGGGTTTTTCCAAAACAGAGCAGTCCACTTGTTTCAGTCACAACTCAGTCAATATAGCTCGAAATCGAGCATGGCTTACGCCGTTGGAAAATAAATTCATAGGACTAAAATATCACAGAAGAAATCATTTCCAAATTCGGCACCCATCTGGTTCAAATTCGGGCATCAAGTTGCTGCCTGAACACTTCATTCCAGACGAACAGAGCAACAGGACAGCGAACTTAAAACATTTGGTTCGGCTTGCTCACAAAGAATCAGAACGTGAATTTTATACCAAATTAAAGCTAGGAATGTTTAGTTTCAAACGCCACCGACGGCACATGATTTCGACATCCGAGGACAGAGTTATAGCCAAAATACTACTGCTGGTCAGAGACATACGCGAATCAGTTTCCAGATTTGCTGGTTTCGAAAAAAAATTCATTTGCTCCATCAAACCTCAATGTTTTCCAATGAAATTTTTCACACATCTAATACATCCTATAAACATCCAATTCAAGCCATTAAACCATTAAAATTCGGCCTGGAAATGGCCGAACATAGCAGGGGCAAAATCGGAAGTTTTAGCCTCTTACACCCAATGAAGTTTCCACTAATTACCCATCACTAATGCATCATTATAATCACTAAACCAACAATATAATCACCATTAATCATCACATCAGCAACAACAACCCAAGTGTGGGAATTCCAAGAGCCCACAATCATATTTTTACACCATAAACAAGTAACTAAGTGCATGCATGAGCTTAATCTTGCCATATAATCTCCAAAAGATAAGAATCCATGGGTTGATCATTACCTACTCCTTTGGTTTGCAAGATCAGAATTTTCGGCCCTCTTAAAGCTCCAAGAAACCGTGATTTTCAGCCCTTGTTTGCAGCTCAAGATGATCCTCAAGTGTCAAGCTAGGTGTAGTGCAAGTTTGGTTAAATTTGGAGGTGATTTGGGGTGGTTTTGGGTGAGCTTAGTGTGCAGAAATTTTAGAACAAGGAGTTAGAGAGAGGGGGGGAGCTTGGCCGGCTGTGAGGAGAGAGAAGAGAGAGTGTGTTTGATCTAAGTTAGCTTCCAAGAGAAGGTGCAATGTGTGGTGCAAAATCACCCAAAGGTCAACTCTCATTAGGGGCCGTTTGGTGCGATTACGGCTCGATTTTTCTCGCGCGTTTGGTTCACTAGTGCACTAAACCTCCAAGGCATATATATTCTTGTAAATATTATTCACTCTTAATTGTCCCGAAATAAGGGTCTAAAGTCCTTCAATTGAAGTCGCGCGTGTGAAAACGCGTACCGTCAAATTTAACGCTATAACGCGAAACTTTCGAAAAATTCTTATAACGATTGCACTACTAACTATCACTTGAATATTTATTCATAAAATTACCTATTTTAGGACCATAGTACAAGCCCCCAATATTCCAAGCTTATCGGGCTACTACGCGGATAAAATCTCCAAGTACTATTCACTATTTTTACTAGATGCGCTCTAGGAAATTAATTTTCGAAACGAATCATTTTAAAAATATAACGAAGTTATATTATCATGCGTTTAGGTCTCATAAGACTAGAAAATATTCCTTGGAAATAAAATCCAATTAAATAATTTATTAAGCCATAAATTAGGCATAAAATAATAGTTTTTGCGAGTCCTCACATCCTCTCCCCCTTAAGAAAATTTCGTCCTCGAAATTTACCTTGGTCGATGAACAAGTCTGGATACTTTTCCCTGATTGTCTCTTCAACTTCCCATGTTGCTTCCTCTACTCCATGGTTCTTCCATAAAACTTTCACTAGTGGTATCTGTTTGTTCCTCAATTCCTTCACCTTTCGATCCAGAAGTTTTACCGGTCTCTCCTCATAGGTCAGGGTTTCATCAATCTCAATATTCTCCGGTTGTAAAACATGAGAGGGGTCTGGATGATACTTCTTAAGCATGGACACATGAAACACGTTATGAATACGAGATAAGCTCGGTGGTAATTCCAGCTTATAGGCTACATTCCCAACTCGCTGAATAATCTTATAAGTCCCTACAAACATTGGTTGTAGTTTCTTCCCTTTTCCGGACATCAAACTTGCTTTTAAAGGCGTAATCTTGAGAAATACCATATCTCCAACAGTGAACTCCAAATCCTTCCTCCGATTGTCGGCATAACTTTTTTGTCTACTCTGAGCGGTTTGAATTCTTTGCCGTACCAATTTCACCTTTTCATTAGCCTCCTTAATCCAAGATACAGTAGTCGTGTCTAAGATTTTCCGTTCACCTACTTCATCCCAACAATCGAAATTCCTTAACCATCAATCCAGCCATTTGTACCTGACGGCTCAAAGCATCGGCCACTACATTGGCCTTCCCAGGATGGTACTTAATAATGCAGTCATAATTTTCCAGAAATTCCATCCATCTACGTTGCCTCAAATTCAGCTCCTTCTGAGAAAAATAAGTACTTAAGGCTTTTGTGATCTGTAAAAACCTCAAATGTCACTCCGTATAAATAGTGTCTCCATTTCATCAAAGCAAAGACCACAGCCGCTAATTCCAAATCATGGGTCGGATAATTTCCCTCATGCGGCTTCAATTTTCTAGAGGCATAAGCTATCACTTTATCATTTTGCATCAAAACACATCCCAAACCTTCCTTAGATGCATCTGTGTAAACCACAAAACTATCATGTCCATTTGGTAGAGCTAGAACAGGCGCTCTAGTCAACCATCTTTTCAACTCCTGAAAACTTCCTTCACACTTAGAACTCCAAATAAATTTTCCATTTTTCTTGGTCAACTCAGTCATAGGTCCAGCAATTTTCGAAAAATCCTGGATGAATCTCCGGTAATACCCTGCCAATCCTATAAAACTCCGAACTTCCGTTGGATTTTTTTTTTCGGTCGTTTCCATTTCGAAACAGCTTCCACTTTAGCTGGATCCACTTTAATCCCATCCTTAGAAATTATATGCCCTAGGAAAGTCACTTCCTTTAGCCAGAATTCACACTTGCTAAACTTAGCATATAGCTGATGTTCCCTCAAGATTTGTAAAACCGTTCTCAAATGTTTCTCATGATCTTTCACATTCTTAGAATACACCAAAATGTCATCAATGAATATCACCACAAATTGATCCAAGTAAGGCTTAAAAACCCTATGCATTAAATCCATGAAAGCGGCAGGTGCATTGGTTAACCCAAAAGGCATTACTGCAAACTCGAAGTGTCCATACCTCGAGTTAAAAGCAGTCTTAGGTATATCCTTCTCCAAAATCCTCAATTGATAGTAACCTTGCCTTAGATCCAACTTTGAAAACACTACCGCCCCTTGCAGTTGGTCAAACAGTTCATCAATGTGGGGCAGTGGGTATTTATTCTTAATCGTAACATCATTTAAGCCTCGATAATCTATACATAACCTCAAACTCCCATCCTTCTTCTTTACAAACAAAACTGGGGCTCACCACGGGGAATCACTCTCCCGTATAAAACCTCGTTCCAACAAATCCTGTAATTGTAATTTTCAACTCCTTCAATTCAGCTAGGGCCATCCTGTATGGTGTCCTTGATATAGGTGCTGTTCCCGGAGCTAAATCAATTTTAAAAGCTATTTCCCGTTCCGGGGGTAGAGACTCCAATTCTTCAGGAAAAACATCAGAAAATTCTTTTACTACCAGTGTGTCCTCCAGATTCACCTTA
This sequence comes from Coffea eugenioides, assembly GCF_003713205.1. NCBI lineage: Eukaryota > Viridiplantae > Streptophyta > Magnoliopsida > Gentianales > Rubiaceae > Coffea > Coffea eugenioides. The sequence goes on along the minus strand of NW_020862464.1, from coordinate 15,823 downwards.
TCGCTAGGGGTATTAATAAGAAAAGCCAAATACCCTTGAGCTCCTTTACTTAACAACTTTCTAGCCCGAATTCCCGAAATAAGTGCAGACGAGGCTAACTTACCCCTTACATCCAGTAGAGCATGGCTTATATAATAATCACTTATCAGGTTCAAGTATTACATATCACACCAATCCAACCTATCAAATAGTCATGGTCCAATAGGGAATTAATCGCGTAATCAGATAAAACAGGCAAAAAGCTTGAAGTCGGACGTAAAGTCCCAGACATTTGGAAGAAATTCAGGATATAGCGAAGCTTCAAATCAAAAGTTCATCCCTGGTGGTGCTGGACAACACAACAAGCAATGCCCCACCAGAGAGTTTCAGTTCAACCGCTACAGAAGAGTAGTAGCCGGTCTACAACCACACCAGTACGAATAAGTTCAAGAGTAGGGTCAAAGCAGAGCCAAATACTTCAGGTTCATGGTGCATGAGTACGAACAAAAGTATAAGTTCAAGTTCAAGTGCAAGTTCAAGTTCAAATTCAAGGGTCATGAGTACGAGTAAGAACACACTGGCCTAACCTCTGTCCAGCAATTCACATTCTTAAACAGTCACAAAATTCAAGTCCACATTCCATATATTCAGTCAAATTAGGTCCATTGAGGATACGCAAGAGCACACTAGCCTAAACAGGTTCAAGTCTCAAGTAAGCTCAGTCTAATCGGTTTCAGGCAGTTCGAGTTCTCTTACCAACCCACTGCAATACTTTCGGAGTTCAAACTTCCTAAGATTGAAATACTGGCACAGAACCAATCATAACATATGTTGCGCACAAGAAAAGCTCACCAAGTTTCTAGCTAGGTTAATCCATTATACACTAGTAGATCGGAGCTTCGGGTTTATGTTCGATTCATATTCGGTACTAGGGACCTATTAAATTATATGAAACTGTCTATCAATTTGTCTCACAAGTACAGGGTTGTCTAAGCCCTCGGTCACGGTCCCCTTTTCTCGTTCCTGCTACCCTACTTAAGAAAAGTCTATAAGCACAGGAAAAGGCATAGCTAAGCATAAAGAGCACATTGCGTATACAAGTTGCAAACACATTTAAAATCAGGTCATGATTCGTTACATGTATCAAAAGTTATAACACGGTTAGAAGTTACAAAACAAGACCAATATGTCCAATATTGCACATAGGCAATTAAGTGCTACAAAAATATAGAAGTACATACAAGCAGGATACAAAAGGCCTCACAGCGTGCACTACCCCTTTCTAAGTCCATAGTTAACCCAAAGGGTCCAGACATCACTAATTTCAATCAGATCACACGCCTTTACGAAATTAGATCCAATAAAGCCATAACGCAAGCTAAAACCAAGATTATCCATTCGAAGTTCAAAATCTTTAATAACCAGCCACCAGTCGGAACACCATCATCTCCAAAATAACCAGTCTTAGGGTTTTGTAATTAAAGTTTCAAGCTCCAAGTTCAAACCCAAGAATAAGTACAACTTACTACCTTACGTGTCGAATGGAAACCAAATCAATTCACACTAACTTGTACTCTTGAATGCAGTTGCTCTCTATATCTCAAAGTTGCCTCAGTCCGTACATTTAAAATTGGCTCACTCTTCTTGAAAGTCAAGAATTTTAAAACATAAGAAGAGTATTTCAAGTAATCAAAAATCTTATCAAGTTCAGGATTCACATTATTAAACATAAGCTTGCCATTCTTTCGAAAACTCAGGATATATAGATATATTTTTCTTCGTGTAAAGCATGGACAAATTCAAGTGTGAGATTACACCAATATACAATCAAGGGGGAAAACTTAGTTTAGAAAATGTTAATCTTGTATTAACCCATCATATACAAAGTTCAACAACTCATTAGTTATTCACAAATTTTCAAATGTGAAATTCAAGTAAAACTCACCCTTTTACCAAAATCGGAAAATTACACATATTTAAAGCACATATATCTTACTTCCACTCATCGCTTACAAATAAAACTAGTACATCCTAGTTTTTCTTTAAATTTTCAAAGCAGAATATCTTTAGAAGATATGTGGGCGAAAAATACATTTTATTCCTTTGTACTTTTATCTTGGTTCAAAATCATCACACATGGAGTTTGACTATCAAATCTCGGTCTCTTACCCTCCATAGCCAGTACTAATAATTATCTCAATTCTTTCCACACTTACAAATATAATGATAATTCAAATTCATCCAATCTTTCACTACAAATCTCTCATCCCATATCTTCCTTCAATATAACATCACCTAATTCCTCAGTTTCTTCTGCAAGTCCCAAATAAGAACTCCCAAATAATAAATTTCTTTAACCCCTAAGATACAATAGATCCTTGTCGCATAATATCCAAATTAATCCCACAGTCAGGCATCCTAAACTTTAAGCCTAGGATACGCTACAGAGATCTGAAGCCTAGGCTCTGATACCAACTGTGACGCCCCACATCTCCCTAAGGCGGACCAAAGGGTATCCGCGGACGCCTGCCCAGCTCACGCCAGGACTCAAGCAATTCCATTCAATTTCAAACCGAACTAATCACTTCGATGAGAACAACATGAATACAATAATGCGGAAGCGTTCAAGCTTAATAAGTCACTTAATGTATAACCAGCATATCGGGTAATCATGAAACGACTTAAATTCAAAGTACACATCAGGGTCCAAACTTTTCAAGTTTACAATTTCCAAAAGTACAACCCAAACCAGGGCCTAGTCAAAATATATAACAGGAGTTTTAACAAAATTTCAACGGATGGTTTCTCCATATTTCTCCAAGAGTCGGTCCTGTTAAGGAAAACAAAACTAGAGGGTGAGCGAAACGCTCGTGAGGCCAAGAACACACATGCAAGCACGTAATCAAATAACAATCCCAACTTTAATACATAAAGCCATGTCTTTTCAATAATCAATCTATCAAACAGGAAAAAGTAATCAGAAACAATTCAAGGATATAGTAGCTCTCAGGAGCTAAGTTCCACTCGATCTGTCGATGTCATTCGTATACTTTCCCGCATTGACCCTCCTGTCAACCGGGTCGGTATTTCCATTTCCGTAGATCACCACTTTCTTCCCTCCGTCCACCGTACACCCCAAGGGCCCACAATGACCATTATTGGGCGATACTCAACGAGTATGCCAAGCAAGACCTCTTATTAGGTCGAGCTTATGTGTATCTCATGGCTCGTCCAAATCCCCGACCAAGCCCATTGCTGGCTCGAGTCTAAGGACGGCCTATGAGTTTGGGCGTCCCCCATTCATTTGGTAGTCGAGGAGATTCACTCCAACGACACAAGCATTCATGACATGACATTGCATTTCATTCATTCATTCAATACATTTCATTCATTCATTCATTCATTCATTTGAAATTAGAACGTGTGCGATAAAGTACGCACCCGCCCTTATTTTTAAAACTCCCAACAAGTATCACAATAAGCAAGTATCAAATTCATACACTTGACACTCACCGAGCAATTCAATAAGAATTATTTTCTGGGAGTTCAAGTGTCCGCGGTGAGATCCTCTTGAAGGTCTCCTTGCGCGCCTGGCAATTTAATAGCGAATAACCATACAATTAACCCACTTATCAAGAAGATTGTACATTAGTACAATCTAAGGATTATTTCGCAAAAAGGAACCTCAATTACACGTAAATCGAGGTTCAACTTGCCTTTTATCATGTACAATATTATTTGAGTTTTGATCATGAAAATCGTAAACAAAACGTTTAAGAACATCAAAAGAATAAAGAGTTTTTGAAAAAAACTCTATTTCTTTGAAATTGGAAAATTTTCCAGTTTTATGATGAATCTTTGAAAAATCATAACTCGCTCGGTATAAGTCGAGAATTGGAAAAATTTATACCGTTGGAAACCTCTTAGAGAGTACTATAAGTTCCTAGAAGACACTTTTCCATGAATCAAAGTGAAAAGTTGTCAAAAATGAGCTTGAAGATGCAGGGTTGGTTCACAAGGCAGAATGAAGTTGGTTTTTGGCCAACTTTGAAAATTCGGCACGATTCGCACGTTGCAAACCGGCCTCTGAAATTTTCAGCTCAATTAGTGTTGCAAGTGAAGTGTATGACAAAACAAGCGGATCAAGAATCGGAGTCTCGAGTACCGAGATACGGTAGCCCGAAGTTGGGGAAATTCAAGACTGGATGAGAATTTTCCAGATTTGAACCTCTAACTTTAGTAATTCAATTGGGTATCGAAACGAACTTGAATCGGCACCAAAATTGGTAGTATTTCAATGCTATATGGAAAGTATCTCTCTATCGAATTTCGGGGAAAAATACCTTCGGCAAGGTAGTTAGTGAGCCAACCGAAGTTCAAGAAAATTCCTAAGGCATTCTGCCTTTGACTTTCATTTCCCAAATTTCCAATCGTTTAACCAAGAAGGTTATCCAACCATGGTTCATTTGTAAAATAAGGGTCTAAGATACACCCATAATATCTTTGGTAAGTGTTTAATATCAAAAACATCAACTAACAAGTTCACTCCAAGATTTGGTTCCAAACCAGTCCAACATTAGGGTTTTTCCAAAACAGAGCAGTCCACTTGTTTCAGTCACAACTCAGTCAATATAGCTCGAAATCGAGCATGGCTTACGCCGTTGGAAAATACATTCATAGGACTAAAATATCACAGAAGAAATCATTTCCAAATTCGGCACCCATCTGGTTCAAATTCGGGCATCAAGTTGCTGCCTGAACACTTCATTCCAGACGAACAGAGCAACAGGACAGCGAACTTAAAACATTTGGTTCGGCTTGCTCACAAAGAATCAGAACGTGAATTTTATACCAAATTAAATCTAGGAATGTCTAGTTTCAAACGCCACCGACGGTACATGATTTCGACATCCGAGGACAGAGTTATAGCCAAAATACTACTGCTGGTCAGAGACATACGCGAATCAGTTTCCAGATTTGCTGGTTTCGAAAAAAAAATTCATTTGCTCCATCAAACCTCAATGTTTTCCAATGAAATTTTTCACACATCTAATACATCCTATAAACATCCAATTCAAGCCATTAAACCATTAAAATTTGGCCTGGAAATGGCCGAACATAGCAGGGGCAAAATCGGAAGTTTTAGCCTCTTACACCCAATGAAGTTTCCACTAATTACCCATCACTAATGCATCATTATAATCACTAAACCAACAATATAATCACCATTAATCATCACATCAGCAACAACAACCCAAGTGTGGGAATTCCAAGAGCCCACAATCATATTTTTACACCATAAACAAGTAACTAAGTGCATGCATGAGCTTAATCTTGCCATATAATCTCCAAAAGATAAGAATCCATGGGTTGATCATTACCTACTCCTTTGGTTTGCAAGATCAGAATTTTCGGCCCTCTTAAAGCTCCAAGAAACCGTGATTTTCAGCCCTTGTTTGCAGCTCAAGATGATCCTCAAGTGTCAAGCTAGGTGTAGTGCAAGTTTGGTTAAATTTGGAGGTGATTTGGGGTGGTTTTGGGTGAGCTTAGTGTGCAGAAATTTTAGAACAAGGAGTTAGAGAGAGGGGGGGAGCTTGGCCGGCTGTGAGGAGAGAGAAGAGAGAGTGTGTTTGATCTAAGTTAGCTTCCAAGAGAAGGTGCAATGTGTGGTGCAAAATCACCCAAAGGTCAACTCTCATTAGGGGCCGTTTGGTGCGATTACGGCTCGATTTTTCTCGCGCGTTTGGTTCACTAGTGCACTAAACCTCCAAGGCATATATATTCTTGTAAATATTATTCACTCTTAATTGTCCCGAAATAAGGGTCTAAAGTCCTTCAATTGAAGTCGCGCGTGTGAAAACGCGTACCGTCAAATTTAACGCTATAACGCGAAACTTTCGAAAAATTCTTATAACGATTGCACTACTAACTATCACTTGAATATTTATTCATAAAATTACCTATTTTAGGACCATAGTACAAGCCCCCAATATTCCAAGCTTATCGGGCTACTACGCGGATAAAATCTCCAAGTACTATTCACTATTTTTACTAGATGCGCTCTAGGAAATTAATTTTCGAAACGAATCATTTTAAAAATATAATGAAGTTATATTATCATGCGTTTAGGTCTCATAAGACTAGAAAATATTCCTTGGAAATAAAATCCAATTAAATAATTTATTAAGCCATAAATTAGGCATAAAATAATAGTTTTTACGAGTCCTCACAGCCTGGCCATCGTCCAGGAGGGGGTGAATGAAATGAATGAACGATTGTCAATGCAAATGAGGGGTTTTACTTATCAAAATGCATTTTCAAATGATTGGAGAAATAAGGGAATGAAAGGAGAATGAATGAATGAATGGCCCCCTGTAAGCACGTGTCCTTTTAATGAATGTGTGATTATCGCTTTATATTGTACATGTTCTTGAATTATTGGTTATTTATGGTTAATGCATTAAACTTATTGTTTGATTATGTGTTCGGAACTTAATTGAGCTTTTAGCTCATCCCTTTAGTTTTGTTTTCCTTAACAGGGGAAGGCGAGCAAGGACGAGAGATCGGTGTAGACTGGCCTAGACTAGTTTCAGATTTTTGTAATGGTTCTCGCCCTACCTTTCGGCACGGGCTGGATGTATGAAGGATTGAGAACCTTCGTATATTTGGTGTTTGTACTCCCTTTTGAGACAGCAATGTATATAAGTTTCACTTTAAGTTTTGGATTGTTATTTCGTTTGATCTTGTGGTTTCATTTCGGGCTTGATTGAGGTATGACTGAGTCCCGGCGAGAGCCGGGCAGGCGGTCCGCCGAACCCTTTGGTTCGCCTTAGGGTAAGGTGGGGCTGTCACAGTTGGTATCAGAGCCAGGTTCGCGTGGTCTCTGCGCGGAGTGAGTTTGGGCTAAGTGGTGAATAAGTATGAAGGGCAAAGTGCTCGTTTGAGCATAAGTTATGAATCATGAATTGTGTTATAGGCCTCAAATGGTTCTTATGATATTTGAGGATAATAAATAGGTACGTCAGGTAGGAATCTCGATTGTAGATAGTTTACTCTTGGGACTGGCCAGCTCGAGATGTGAATTGTCTTATTTCGGATTCTCGTGCCCGAGTACTCTAGAGTTGAGGCGATGCTAAGTATGTGAGATTTGCATTTTGGGAACATGAACAGGCTTTGTTTGGCTAGAATGAGTACAAGAGGTCAACGGACGTTTAGTACGAATAGAAAGTGACGTGAGAGACCGAACGGGGTTATTTACCTTAGACTGGGACGACATCGTCTTTTCTTTTGATTCGCCCTTATATTGTAACTACATGACGCTAGTTTGTGTATTTGTGTATATGATTACCTGTCTAACTTGATATGTATGTGTGTATTTGATCATCTGTCTCCTTGATATATATGGTGTGTTATATGTGTATATGTCTATTGGTGTAGTGGTGTGCTAGAATTTAGTTGCTTTAGTTAACTTACTGCGTTTATTCATTAAATTTCCTTTTGGAAAAGAGAGAGAGATAGAGAGAAAGAAGGGTATGAAGGGAAGACGTAGTCGCGGACGTGGTCGTGGCCGTGGGACTAAGCGAGCCCAAGAGCCAAGAGAAGAAAGGGAAACAACAGTTGAACGAGAACAAGGACCGAGGGTTGAAGCCGGGGACCAAATGGCGACGGCAATTCAACAAATGACAAACATTTTAGCAAGGTTGGTGGACCAAAAGGTCAAATACCTGTGAATCAACCCCAAAACCCTGAAATAGGAGAAGATCGGGCTCTTGAGAAGTTTCAAAAATTTGTACCTCCGAAATTCCTTGGAGAGCCTGATCCGGACATAGCTGAACAGTGGCTGGAGGCCTTGATCAACATCTTTGCGGCTTTAAATTACATTGAGCAAAGACAAGTGAACTTTGCGGTGTTTTAATTTGAAGGACCGGCCCGAGCATGGTGGAATGTGATTAAAGCAAAGTGGGAAAGAGAACAGACTGTCTGGACATGGGCGAATTTCATAAGAGAATTTAATGAGAAATACCTCCCACCTTTAGTCCAAGAAAGGAGGGAGGAGGAGTTTATTGGGCTACGTCAGGGAACGCTAAGTGTGGCTGAATATGAAACAAAATTTACGAAACTATCCAAATTTGCTTCTGAACAGGTAGCCACGGAACGACGAAGAGCAAGACGGTTCATACAGGGATTGAATTTGGAAATCCAAGAAGCATTAGCGGCGGTGCAAGTGAATACTTTTACGGAGGCTCTTGAGAAGGCTCAAAGAATTGAGGATGCAAAGGCACAGGTAAAAGCCTCCCAAACCTGGAAAAGGGGTGCATCGGGTAGTGTATTGGAAGAGTTTAGTGAAACGATAGCACCTCCTAAAGTGCAAAAAGTGAATTCCTTACCCCGCCCACCATGGACATTAGGGGCGTTAGATGAACGATCTACAAAAGGAAGTCAAGTAGGCCATGGGGAGATTTTTCAAAAAAGCCAACAAGTGGTTTCTTCCTTGACTTGTGGCTACTGTGGAAAGGCCAATCACACTGAGAGTGATTGTTGGAGGAAAGGGCGGGAGTGTTTGATCTGTGGAGGCGGTGATCATCAAGTTAATAACTGCCCGAGGAAACAGTCACGAGAGACTAGTACCCAACCACTGGATGGAACTAAATCACAACAAGTGAATGAAAGAGGAAACCGAACAAAAGTACCAGCACAGGTATATGCCGTAGACCAGCAACAAGCTCCGAGGTCATCTGAGGCAACGGAAGGTAAAAATTTCGAGGACGAAATTTCTTAAGGAGGAGAGAGTGTGAGGACCAGCAAAATTCTCCTTGTTTTATTTTATTTTATTCTATTTTATTTTTCAGCGTGCATTTTCCTTACTTTAAATCAATTAATCATTTAATTTTCAGAGATTTTATAAGTGAGTATCGTTTTTACATCATTTTTTTTCTAATATAAGTGCGTACATGTTAAGTTTGAGGTGCATTATGGATGTGAGATCCTGGATTCCTAATTTTCTCAAATAAATTAAATATGGATAATTATAGTAGCTATTGTGTGAAAAATGTATTTTACCATGTGTTTTAATTTTCAAAGTGTATTTTACATACCAAAAGTGAAAAATTTAATTGAATCATTAAAATCCTACTTTCAAAACTAGACCTTTAAGTTTAAATTAAATTCAACCAATTAATATTTTCGTGATTGTATGTGCACGCATGCATGTTTAGTACGGGGGTTCGAGTGATTAGTACCTTGGGTTAGTGTGCTTAAGTTTTAATTAAACTAAGTTAGTGCATTAAGTGGATATTAAGTTAGTAAACCAATGGGTTAATTACATTGGATCAAGTAGAGTTTTAGTGTTAGGCCTTTAAGTTTTAATTTCATTAGAAGCCTAAGCCATAAACCCATTAATTACCCAAGCCCATGACCCATCTCTTGTTTTGCTTTGCTATTAATAGACTTAGCTATTAAGTTAGTAGGACATAAGACAAAACAAACAAAGCCAACACCAAGAACAAGCTGCCGTGAGCTTGGAGAAGAAGAAGGGCAGCATCGAGTGAGCTAGGAGAAGAAAGAAAGAAGGAAAAAAAGAAAGAAAGAAAGAGAATCATTGGGGTTATTCATCCAACCTTGCTTGCAACCAACCAAGGGAACTTTGTTGGAGAGTTGGAGCTCAAGGATACATCTCCTCAAGTAAGTTTCAGTCACCAAAGCTGGTCGTTGGTTTGGCTCATGAACTTGTACTGATTTTGTTTCTTTTGGTGAATTGATGACCAAGCTTGTGATATATGATGAATTGTTGGGTGAATTTCTGTGTTTCATGCTTCAAGAGAATCGGCCAGCTAGGGTTATGATTAAGGATTTGAGGTAAACCAGTTTCCTAACTCTTGATTCTTGTGGTACAACTTATGATTGATGATTGGAAGTTGAATCTAACTAGCTAGGAACTGATTTGAATGGCTGGAAATTCGTTTGATTGGGTGGAATTTAAATGAACTTCAAGTATTGCTTTTCTGTCAAGATTTCTGTCCGAAATTAGTCTGAAATTTAGAACATGTTGGGAGCTGAATTAGCCTTAGCACAAAACATGGAAGTTGTAGATAATTGAGTGCAGAGTATGCCTGCAAATTTTGAGCTCAATCGGAGCAGGGTATCTTGTGAAATGACAAAATTGCCCCTGCTACCCAGTTTCTGTCAAAAATGATAATCAGCCTCTGTAAGTGGTTAGTTTGACTAGGAATATTACCGAATTGGTTGTTGATGTCTTCTTAAGAATTATAGCCTTATATCTTAGCTTTCAAATGGCTTTGGAGTTACCTGAATCGGAGTTGTGTGTACTGAGATATGATTGAATGAATCAGGACTGCTAGTTGAATTTCACAGTGAGCTTCGAACTGGAAAATCTGGGGTTGTTTTGATAAATTTGACCTAGTTAGGGTGAGAACTGGACTAAGTAGTCTTCATCAAAGTTAAATCCCTCTGTCTTAGCTTCGAAACGGTATAACTTTCACTTCAATCCAATAAGCGTAGTTTCGGTTATGTCCGATACGCTAAGTAGCGGTGAATCTGCCTTTTTGGTTTCTTAGCTTAAAGCTCATTTCCGGTCATTTTCCTAGCTAAATCTTGTACTTGAATGACTTTGAGCCTATTGAACGGCTGTTGTGATGAATTTATATTGTGTATGACTTTGGGATTGATTGAGGAAAATAATGAAGCCATAAATGGCTGGAAAATAGGTAAATACAAAGGGCGTGCTGCCCAAATTTACACTCGAGGATTAGGTAACGATTTGAGAACGAATATCATATGAACCATCTAGGATATTTGCGTCTTCTTTTATCGAGGTATATAAGTTCGAATCTGGCCGAAACTTGTACACTTGGAAAAATGAAATTTACGACTAATAGAAATACGTTTTCTTCATTTCTTCGACTCAAATGGATATTTCAAAGTTTTACGAGCGAGCATAAGTTTTCCAAATATTTTGCTCATGTCCTTTGGTTTAAATGTACTCTTTTCACTTCCAAAATCATATTTATACTTTGTACTAGTAGTATTTGAATTGTCTTCGATTCACCTAACTTTTGCTGGAGGAACTGTAATATTTTCTCTTGATTAACCTTAGGGTTCATCGGTGATTGAGAGTGTTACCCGAAAAGATATTCTGGACGTTATTTCGCCTTAATAGGTGAGTGTTCCTTGTTTGTTATAATTTCATTGACTATGTGGCTTGTTCTTGATTATATGACTTGTTATGAATGAATGGTAACATGTTAGATGTTTTCAATGATTGCTTAAAAAGAGTTTTCTAGGCGAGTGTGTACTTTATCGCACTCGACCTAAATGAATGTGAAATTTACAATGTTTGAATGATTATATGTGCATGAATGTAAGCCTGATGGCTGAACTGGGCTCTGCCCTTCGTTACCGATCGACTCGAGCCAGAAGCGGACTCGGTCGGGCGATTTGGTAACCCTGGGTGAATGATTGGTATACTCGAGTATTACCTTGTAGTCTGGTGGAGCCTGGCCATCGTCCAGGAGGGGGTGAATGAAATGAATGAACGATTGTCAATGCAAATGAGGGGTTTTACTTATCAAAATGCATTTTCAAATGATTGGAGAAATAAGGGAATGAAAGGAGAATGAATGAATGAATGGCTCCCTGTAAGCACGTGTCCTTTTAATGAATGTGTGATTATCGCTTTATATTGTACATGTTCTTGAATTATTGGTTATTTATGGTTAATGCATTAAACTTATTGTTTGATTATGTGTTCGGAACTTAATTGAGCTTTTAGCTCATCCCTTTAGTTTTGTTTTCCTTAACAGGGGAAGGCGAGCAAGGACGAGAGATCGGTGTAGACTGGCCTAGACTAGTTTCAGATTTTTGTAATGGTTCTCGCCCTACCTTTCGGCACGGGCTGGATGTATGAAGGATTGAGAACCTTCGTATATTTGGTGTTTGTACTCCCTTTTGAGACAGCAATGTATATAAGTTTCACTTTAAGTTTTGGATTGTTATTTCGTTTGATCTTGTGGTTTCATTTCGGACTTGATTGAGGTATGACTGAGTCCCGGCGAGAGCTGGGCAGGCGGTCCGCCGAACCCTTTGGTTCGCCTTAGGGTAAGGTGGGGCTGTCACAGTTGGTATCAGAGCCAGGTTCGCGTGGTCTCTGCGCGGAGTGAGTTTGGGCTAAGTGGTGAATAAGTATGAAGGGCAAAGTGCTCGTTTGAGCATAAGTTATGAATCATGAATTGTGTTATAGGCCTCAAATGGTTCTTATGATATTTGAGGATAATAAATAGGTACGTCAGGTAGGAATCTCGATTGTAGATAGTTTACTCTTGGGACTGGCCAGCTCGAGATGTGAATTGTCTTATTTCGGATTCTCGTGCCCGAGTACTCTAGAGTTGAGGCGATGCTAAGTATGTGAGATTTGCATTTTGGGAACATGAACAGGCTTTGTTTGGCTAGAATGAGTACAAGAGGTCAACGGACGTTTAGTACGAATAGAAAGTGACGTGAGAGACCGAACGGGGTTATTTACCTTAGACTGGGACGACATCGTCTTTTCTTTTGATTCGCCCTTATATTGTAACTACATGACGCTAGTTTGTGTATTTGTGTATATGATTACCTGTCTAACTTGATATGTATGTGTGTATTTGATCATCTGTCTCCTTGATATATATGGTGTGTTATATGTGTATATGTCTATTGGTGTAGTGGTGTGCTAGAATTTAGTTGCTTTAGTTAACTTACTGCGTTTATTCATTAAATTTCCTTTTGGAAAAGAGAGAGAGATAGAGAGAAAGAAGGGTATGAAGGGAAGACGTAGTCGCGGACGTGGTCGTGGCCGTGGGACTAAGCGAGCCCAAGAGCCAAGAGAAGAAAGGGAAACAACAGTTGAACGAGAACAAGGACCGAGGGTTGAAGCCGGGGACCAAATGGCGACGGCAATTCAACAAATGACAAACATTTTAGCAAGGTTGGTGGACCAAAAGGTCAAATACCTGTGAATCAACCCCAAAACCCTGAAATAGGAGAAGATCGGGCTCTTGAGAAGTTTCAAAAATTTGTACCTCCGAAATTCCTTGGAGAGCCTGATCCGGACATAGCTGAACAGTGGCTGGAGGCCTTGATCAACATCTTTGCGGCTTTAAATTACATTGAGCAAAGACAAGTGAACTTTGCGGTGTTTTAATTTGAAGGACCGGCCCGAGCATGGTGGAATGTGATTAAAGCAAAGTGGGAAAGAGAACAGACTGTCTGGACATGGGCGAATTTCATAAGAGAATTTAATGAGAAATACCTCCCACCTTTAGTCCAAGAAAGGAGGGAGGAGGAGTTTATTGGGCTACGTCAGGGAACGCTAAGTGTGGCTGAATATGAAACAAAATTTACGAAACTATCCAAATTTGCTTCTGAACAGGTAGCCACGGAACGACGAAGAGCAAGACGGTTCATACAGGGATTGAATTTGGAAATCCAAGAAGCATTAGCGGCGGTGCAAGTGAATACTTTTACGGAGGCTCTTGAGAAGGCTCAAAGAATTGAGGATGCAAAGGCACAGGTAAAAGCCTCCCAAACCTGGAAAAGGGGTGCATCGGGTAGTGTATTGGAAGAGTTTAGTGAAACGATAGCACCTCCTAAAGTGCAAAAAGTGAATTCCTTACCCCGCCCACCATGGACATTAGGGGCGTTAGATGAACGATCTACAAAAGGAAGTCAAGTAGGCCATGGGGAGATTTTTCAAAAAAGCCAACAAGTGGTTTCTTCCTTGACTTGTGGCTACTGTGGAAAGGCCAATCACACTGAGAGTGATTGTTGGAGGAAAGGGCGGAAGTGTTTGATCTGTGGAGGTGGTGATCATCAAGTTAATAACTGCCCGAGGAAACAGTCACGAGAGACTAGTACCCAACCACTGGATGGAACTAAATCACAACAAGTGAATGAAAGAGGAAACCGAACAAAAGTACCAGCACAGGTATATGCCGTAGACCAGCAACAAGCTCCGAGGTCATCTGAGGCAACGGAAGGTAAAAATTTCGAGGACGAAATTTCTTAAGGAGGAGAGAGTGTGAGGACCAGTAAAATTCTCCTTGTTTTATTTTATTTAATTTTTCCGCGTGCATTTTCCTTACTTTAAATCAATTAATCATTTAATTTTCAGAGATTTTATAAGTGAGTATCGTTTTTACATCATTTTTTTTCTAATATAAGTGCGTACATGTTAAGTTTGAGGTGCATTATGGATGTGAGATCCTGGATTCCTAATTTTCTCAAATAAATTAAATATGGATAATTATAGTAGCTATTGTGTGAAAAATGTATTTTACCATGTGTTTTAATTTTCAAAGTGTATTTTACATACCAAAAGTGAAAAATTTAATTGAATCATTAAAATCCTACTTTCAAAACTAGACTTTTAAGTTTAAATTAAATTCAACCAATTAATATTTTCGTGATTGTATGTGCACGCATGCATGTTTAGTACGGGGGTTGGGTTAGTGTGCTTAAGTTTTAATTAAACTAAGTTAGTGCATTATGTGGATATTAAGTTAGTAAACCAATGGGTTAATTACATTGGATCAAGTAGAGTTTTAGTGTTAGGCCTTTAAGTTTTAATTTCATTAGAAGCCTAAGCCATAAACCCATTAATTACCCAAGCCCATGACCCATCTCTTGTTTTGCTTTGCTATTAATAGACTTAGCTATTAAGTTAGTAGGACATAAGACAAAACAAACAAAGCCAACACCAAGAACAAGCTGCCGTGAGCTTGGAGAAGAAGAAGGGCAGCATCGAGTGAGCTAGGAGAAGAAAGAAAGAAGGAAAAAAAGAAAGAAAGAAAGAGAATCATTGGGGTTATTCATCCAACCTTGCTTGCAACCAACCAAGGGAACTTTGTTGGAGAGTTGGAGCTGAAGGATACATCTCCTCAAGTAAGTTTCTGTCACCAAAGCTGGTCGTTGGTTTGGCTCATGAACTTGTACTGATTTTGTTTCTTTTGGTGAATTGATGACCAAGCTTGTGATATATGATGAATTGTTGGGTGAATTTCTGTGTTTCATGCTTCAAGAGAATCGGCCAGCTAGGGTTATGATTAAGGATTTGAGGTAAACCAGTTCCCTAACTCTTGATTCTTGTGGTACAACTTATGATTGATGATTGGAAGTTGAATCTAACTAGCTAGGAACTGATTTGAATGGCTGGAAATTCGTTTGATTGGGTGGAATTTAAATGAACTTCAAGTATTGCTTTTCTGTCAAGATTTCTGTCCGAAATTAGTCTGAAATTTAGAACATGTTGGGAGCTGAATTAGCCTTAGCACAAAACATGGAAGTTGTAGATAATTGAGTGCAGAGTATGCCTGCAAATTTTGAGCTCAATCGGAGCAGGGTATCTTGTGAAATGACAAAATTGCCCCTGCTACCCAGTTTCTGTCAAAAATGATAATCAGCCTCTGTAAGTGGTTAGTTTGACTAGGAATATTACCGAATTGGTTGTTGATGTCTTCTTAAGAATTATAGCCTTATATCTTAGCTTTCAAATGGCTTTGGAGTTACCTGAATCGGAGTTGTGTGTACTGAGATATGATTGAATGAATCAGGACTGCTAGTTGAATTTCACAGTGAGCTTCGAACTGGAAAATCTGGGGTTGTTTTGATAAATTTGACCTAGTTAGGGTGAGAACTGGACTAAGTAGTCTTCATCAAAGTTAAAGCCCTCTGTCTTAGCTTCGAAACGGTATAACTTTCACTTCAATCCAATAAGCGTAGTTTCGGTTATGTCCGATACGCTAAGTAGCGGTGAATCTGCCTTTTTGGTTTCTTAGCTTAAAGCTCATTTCCG
>NW_020862463.1:0-15001 GCF_003713205.1 Coffea eugenioides | reverse complement strand
GAGTGAATAATGTTTATATTAACATGAGTGCATTAGAGGTTTAGTGCACTAGTGAACCAAACGCGCGAGAAAATCGAGCCTAAAAACGTGCCAAACGAGCCTTACAAGAGTTGACTTTGGAGCAATTTTTCACCACACATTTAATCTTCTTTGAGAAGCCAACTTAGATCAAAATCACACTCTCTCTTCCCTCTCCTCATGGCCGGCCAAAACACTCCCTCTCTCTAACTCATTTGCAACAAAAATTCTGCACACTAATCTCAACCAAAACTACCCCAAATCACCTCCAAATCACACCAAACTTGGAGACCACTTAGCAAACCTCTTGGAGGTTGGATTTAGCTAACAAAAGGCTGCATCTTCACGGGTTCTTGGAGCTTCAAGAGGGCCGAAATTTCTGATCTTGCACACCCAAGGAATAGGTAATGATCAACCCTTGGATTCTTGTCTTTTGGAATTTATATAGCAAGATTAAGCTCATGCATGCACTTAGTTAGCTTGTTTATGGTGAAAATGAAATGAGTGGGCTCTTGGTATTCCCACACTTGGGTTGTTGTTGCTGATTTAAGGATTAATGTTGGATTTAATGGTAGTTTAGTGGTTATAATGATGAGTTTATGGAGTGTTATTGTTGGAAACTCAAAGTAGAGGTCTTGGCAAGAATTTCCGAAAATGCCCCTGTTTTGTTCGGCCATAAGAAGGCCCATTTTTGGTGATCTATTGGCATGAACCTGATGTTTATATGTTATATTATGTGTGTAAAAATTTTCGTTGGAAAACATTAACGTTTGGTGGGTCAAATGAATTTTTCTCCTAGAAGTGGCAATCTGGAAATCTGTTCCGTATTGCACTGTCCAGCGTTGGCATTTTGGCTATAACTCTGTCCTCGGATGTCGAAATCATGTGCCGTCGGTGGCGTTTGAAACTAGACATTCCTAGCTTTAATTTGGTATAAAATGCACGTTCTGATTCCTTGTGAGAAAGCCGAACCAAATGTTTTAAGTTCGCTGTCCTGTTGCTCTGTTCGTCTGGAATGAAGTGTTCAGGCAGCAACTTGATGCCCGAATTTGAACCAGATGGGTGCCGAATTTGGGAATGAATTCTTCTGTGATGTTTTAGTACTATGAATTCATTTTCCAACGGCGTAAGCCATGCTCAATTTCGAGCTATATTGACTGAGTTGTGACTGAAACAAGTGGACTGCTCTGTTTTGGAAAACCCTAATGTTGGGACTGGTTTGGAACCAAATCTTGGAATGAACTTGTTAGTTGATGTTTTTGATATTAAACACTTACCAAAGATATTATGGGTGTATCTTAGACCCTTATTTCACAAATGAACCATGGTTGGATAACTTTCTTGGTTAGACGATTGGAAATTGGGAAATGCAAGTCAAAGGCAGTTTGCCTTAGGATTTTTCTTGAACCTTGGTTGGCTAATTAACTACCTTACCGAAAGTATTTTTCCCTGAAATTTGATAGAGTGGTACCTTTCATATGGGAGTAAAATACTGCCAATTTTGGTACCAATCCAAGTTCGTTTCGATACCGAATTAAATTTCTAGTGTTGGAGGTTCAAAACTGGAAATTCTTCTTCAGTCTTGAATCTTCCTCAACTTGGGGCTACTATATCTTGGTGCTCGAAACTCCATTTCTCAATCCGCTTGTATTGTTATACTCTTGGATTGTAACACTATTTGATTTCCAAATTTCAAAGGTTAGTTCAAAACAAGTGAATTTTACTGAATTTCCAAAATTGGCCAAAAAACCAACCTTGAAACTGTCTTAGTATTCTACAGCTGTAACTTTGATCCAACTTTTGAATACCTTCCATTTGGAATCATGGGAAAGTGTCTTCTAGAAACTTGTAGTACTCGGAATGTAGTTTCCAATGGTATCAAGCTTTCCAATTTTGGACCTACGTAGTGCAAGATACGATTTTTCTAGAATTGACACCCAAAGCTAAAATTTGACAATTTCTTAGAAATGAGATTTTGGAAACTTGCCTTCTTTTCTCGATACCGATTGAACATTTTTAACTCGATTTCATGAAAAATGTTAGTCTCTTTCTTTAGACTTTAAAACTTTACTCTTGAGCCTCGATTATTAATAATTAAGGCCCAATTCATGAATTCCCTTTAGATTGTGCAACCTTCTTTGATAAGTAGGAGTTCTAAGTGATAGTGTATAATAGTTAATGGTTGTTTACTCAGGCACTCGAGGGAATCTCCAAGGGGAACTCGGAGCGGACACCTAAAACGCTTGTTTGAAAACTACTCGCTTGTTTTGACTAGGTGAGTGTTCCATATAGGAATACGTAATTGAATAAGTCTAGGACACGCTTATTTCATGATTATTAAGTGCTATGTGTTAAGTATTTACCATACTCATGCCTATTTAAGGAATGTATACTTGCATTGTATATCTACATGAATTGGTTAAGTCATTAACCATATCAAATGACCATATGAACTCGATACATGCTTAACTTGCTAGATTGTTTACTTAGTCTACTTGGTTTTGAAAAATGGAGTCGAGTGTGTACTTTATCGCACTCGTTCTCTTTTGAGATGAATAATTCATGCTTGAAAATACTCGAATAACATGACTTGGTATGCTAAGGTTGCATACGTCGTTGGAGTGAATCTCCTCGACTCTCACGTGGTAAAAATGGGATAACGGCCAATGATGGCCTATGCATATGACCAATGCTTGTCAATTAACCGTCAACCGTGAACAGTTAACCGTTAACCGTGAACCGTTTACCAACCCACATGACTACCTAATTACCTGACTATTTGCTCATATGATTTCTAATCTATATGATTATTCGATATCCGTGAATTATATGCTCCCATGAAATCAACTTGTATTGCTTACGTGCTTACGTGCTAAGTATCCACTTGATCACTTGATTATCATGAATCACATGTTATATGAAGTTGTCCATCATTGTTAGGCGAGTGTGTACTTTATCTCACTCGACCTACTCAAATGATGAATTTTACCTTTTGTCGAATTACTTGATTACTTGTGCATGTTGTAAGCTCTAAGCTGAACTTGGGCCCTGCCTCGGTTACTGACCTACTCGAGCCAGGACTGGGCTCGGTCGGGTAGGTTGGAACCCTGGACAACCGTTTCGGTATACTCGAGTATTACCACTGGAGGGATAAGGTGATGGCCAGTCAAACCGAGGGGATCCGGAAGTCATAAGGTGCAGATGACCGACAGAGTTCCACTGGAACACCGTATCCTACAGTATATGTTTACCTTGTATCATAATAATTGTTTCGTGCTAAAATGCCAATATGAAATCCTGAGCTATGCCTGTAATAAGCTCCAATCACTCGTGAACTATACATGCCAATGTCTCATACCATGATAAATGTCTCAAATTACCGTACAAAGATTATCACCTCATGATAACATGCCATTGTGTAACCTTGAACCATGCATATGATATGCCCAACTTACTTGATTTATTTGAACCGTTAGAGTGTCTTGGAACCTCACTGGGCTGTGTAGCTCATTCCACGTTGTGGTTTTCTTTTACAGGGTTCGAGACCAAGGGTACTCGTGAGTAGTACTAGAATGTTTTCTTTTGAAGACTTTAAGTTATATTATAACGGATGGCTATTGTACCATTTTCCGTTGGGTTGTATTTAAGCTTGAAAGCTACTTAGTTGTAAGTGTGAGATATTTGAAGTACCTTAATTGTGTATTGAAGTTAATTAAAGTATTTCGAGCTCTTGAATGATGGATTGTAGTGAGTCCTGGCGAGAGCTGGGCAGGCGTCCCGCGGATACCCTTTGGTTCGCCTTTGGGAGAAGTGGGGGCGTCACACAGATCGTATGGAATCAGAACGGAAAAATGCACGGCAGAAACTGAAATGCAAAACGTACACAAACGGACGTCTAAAACAGGTCTGAGGGTTTTGTCTATAACTCGGAATACATTAATCCGTTTGACCTGTAATTTTACAGGTAGATTCAGCACTTAAAAGGATACAACGTTGAAGAAGGCCACTTAACCCAGTTTCGAGTGTAACTAGGTCAAAACTGTAAGATACTAAACCAGAATCGTAAAACAGGTGAACAAACCGCAACCTGGTACAAACAGCATAACTCAGCCTACTTAAGTCCAAATTCAGAAATTTCAAAGGCATACGAAAGCTTAGAAACAGGGCTACATTTCATCAGAAGACTAGAACAACCAATTCTGAAGTAATCCTATCCAAAATCACCAATTACAAGTGCAGTTCTTACATTCGGACAAAACCATAACAGCAAGGGTATTTTCGACTTTTCTCACTCTACGCTACTCCGATTGACCTGAAATTTTACAGGAACCTATAAAATGTCATTTCCTACAACTTTCATGTTTTAATTCAAGGCCAATTCGGCCTCTATCTAGGACCAAAATATTCGGACAGAATGAAGAACCAAGAAACCCCAATTTTCCAGATTTCATTCAAAACAGAAATCACTTTCAATCTTCCACTTTTTCCACCATCTAGCATCATTACATACCATTTCCAACCATCATATATAGCCACACAACCATGCTTATATTAAAACAGGAAAAATCCCAATAAATATAAAACTTCACTAAATCATCCACAAATCAAGATATAAACCATAATTTTTCATCTCTTAACACCACTAAGCATGAATTAAGCTTCATTAGGTGAAGGAGAGAGTTCATTCATTACTCACCTAGTAAAACAAGAGAGAGGGAGTTGCTTGTCACCTTAGCTTCCACAAACACTTCACCAATCAACTTACTAATACCAAATGAAGAGGTTTTATGGAAGGAATTCAAGATCAACCGGTTAGTTTATGAGATTGAGCAAGATTAGGACAAGGAATTGAGAGAGATTTTTCTTTCTTCCTTTGGAGAGAATTTCGGCCAAGAGAGAGAAAAGAATGAGGAAGATTAAGCTTCATTTGTCTTATAAGAAGGTTGGAAAAAATAAGAATTAATTCTAGCCACAAGTTTGGTTAACACTTGGTTGAATCACAACCACACAATTTTCTCTCTCTTGTTGCATTTTGAACCACTAATTTTCGGCCAATAAGAAGCTAAGAGGGGGGAAGATATTTTGCTCTATTAGTGGTAAACTTGCATGGCAAGTAAGTGGTGGTCAATTGGTGCGTTCAATCGGTAATGCGCGGGACCCGCCGGTTCACGCCGTTTTTTCTTAAAACACACGTACTAGGGTTTTTACTTCCTATTCACTAATCTTATCTTATTGCTCCTAATTACATATTATTTCTCACTTAAAAGTCACTTTTAATCACCAAATTTGATCCTTTTTCCGTACCAAAATTTCATCCGGCGAAAATCACAAAAACCCTAATTTTGCTCCAATGCTGAAACCGAAGAGTGAAACCCTACTTTCTAGGCTCACTTGCACTTATTATGGAATAATTGGATAGTAGGGCTTTAAATCTTAATCCCTACATAGGGTTTTCGAAATACTCCTAAAACCAAACGTTACCGCCCAGCTAATGAATATATCAACGTAGAACGGACTGGGGCCTCACAATCTCCCCCACTTAGAACAATTTCGTCCTCGAAATTTTTCTATGAACGGAACCTATCGAATCTAAAGTAACCAGTGGCCTGTACCTTCTTCGTCCTCAGAAGAAACGAGGCTTTTCATTCCAGTCCCTTCTCTATTTGACGGTCCAGGGTCGGTCTGGGTTGGCTGCTGGGTTCCTTTCTTTTCACGCAATAAACTAGGGCAATTAGCAATCCGATGCTCGGTGCTCCCGCAACGCAGACACCTTCCATCCTTTTTCCAGCAATCCACCTCCATATGGTTGGATTTTCTACAGTAGCCACAAAATGAGAGAGCGATTGGGGTCTGATCCTCTTGTGAGACATCATGCAGTGGTCCTTCTCCACTTGGGTTTCCTCCCGGAGTATCCTCCTTAAGTGTCTCCAAAATTTTCACACCCCTTACTCCACGACCCTTCTTAGCGACTGGCCTACCTCGCTTACACTGTTCTGGCCTTTTACCTCTTTTCTTTGCATGGAAGATATTTACTTGTGGCCTTGCAATTCCTGTCCTTTGAGCTTCCTCTGGAAACCCCATAGCAATAGTGTTTTGTTAAGGCCTCCTCAGAAATCCCTTCGTATTTCCTTTTTAGCTCCAAGTTCTGGTGCAAGAGCTCAATCTTTTCTGAATACTCGTGCTTCCATCGCCCTTCCCAGTATGCGGCTAGTCTCCTTTGGACCTCTATTTCGTCTCGAAGAACTGCGATTTCCTTATACATCTCGACCCAATGTGCCATCTCACGGAGTTGCTGGACCTTCGATAGTAGCCTGCTGGCCAAAACAATGGGTCATAATAAATTCCTAAATACCAATGACACTCTCGGTCCCTGGTTTTGTTCAGTGGTTGTTTCCCCTTTTTCTTGACTCTTGGCCCCGCTTGGCTCCACGGCCACGACCATGTCCGCGACTACGTCTTCCCTCTATGTTTTTTTTTTCTTCCAAAGGGTACTTTAATAAATGAAATACGCAAATAAACTTATACGCACATAACACGCCATATTAAGGAGACAGATAATCAATTACACAAATACATATCAAATTGGACAGATAACCATGTACACACACACACATACTAACATCATGTAGTAACTATATACGGGCGAGTCAAAAGAAAAGGTGAAATCGTCCCAGTCTCAAATAAATAACCCCGTCCGATCTATCACGTTACTTTCTATCCAAACTAGACGTCCATTGACCTCTTGTGCTCATTCTAGTCAGACAAAGCCTGTTCATGTTTCCAAAATGAAATTTCAAGTACTTAACGCTGCCTCAACTTTAGAGTACTCGGGCACGAGAATCCGAAATAAGATAATTCACATCTCGAGCTGGCCAGTCCCAAGAGTAAACTATCTACAATCAAAATTCCTACCCGACGTACCTATTTATGATCCTCAAATACCACGGAAAAGATTAAGGGCCCATAACATTTGCAATTCACAGCTTATGCTCGAACGAGCACTTAGTCCTTCATATTTATTCACCACTTAGTCCAGGCTCACTCCGCGCAGAGACCACGCGAAGCAGCTATATATTTTATCCCTCAATTACTTAACTTTCATATCAAATCAAATCCCACAGTCCGGCATCCTAAACTTCAAGCCTAGGATACACTACAGAGATCTGAAGCCTAAGCTCTGATACCAACTGTGACGACCCCACTTCTCCCAAGGGCGAACCCAAGGGTATCGGCAGGCCGCCTGCCTAGCTCGCGCCAGGACTCAAACCTTAAAGCGATAAAAACCAGAAAATTCAAAAGAGTACCTTACATACTATATACAAATCCCAAAAAGGTTATAATTACATTCTCCAAAAGTACCTGCTCAAACTATTACACCCTTATAATTACAACCAAAACTAAAAGGTAGACCCTAAGGAGGGTCCTTATACAAACCACCACAATAAAAACAAACATCCTAATTGTCCAACTATGACAAACCAATACTAGTGTAAGTGCCCATAAGTCCCCGCGTCGGCCCCTGCTAAGGAAAACAAAAGGAACGGGGTAAGCTATATGCTTAGAAAGTAAACAGGGGCAAAAGCGTAAATGTCACGTAACCACAGTTACTCAATAAGAGTAAAGCAAAAGCAGAAAAGTAACATCACATAATAAGGATACAGGTGGCTCCAAAGCCAAGTCGTTGCCATGCGTGACCTCCTGTCGACACTCCGTCGACCATACATAAGGTCCGTAGAACTCCACTTGTACACCCACCGAACATCTTATCACCCTCACTGGCCAGTCACCTCACAAACTTGCCCAGGCGAACGAAATCACAAACTTGAACTTGAGTCACAAGCTCGGGTCACAAAATTGGTTCACATACTCAGCGAACCGGGTTCACAAACTTGGTGACCTCAAACCAAGTTGGACTGACTTCGACCAAGCCCTAACCGGCTCGAATAGTCCATCTAGGTATTGAGTTCAACCTCAAACTCACAAAATTCACAAAATTATTCAAAAGTCACCCTGAGCCACCAGCTCAAGGGTTTTAGTTCCAAAATTGCTTATATACATAAGCCATGTTCAAATATGTGTGCAAATTAGGGTTTAGAGCGAGTGCGATAAAGTACACCCTCGTCTAAGTACCCTCTTCATACATATCGAAACACATAAGCAACTAACATACAAAAGCGGCCTGAATACTTACTCCAAATACAAAAGTAGTACAAAAGCGGAAATCACTTCGTTGGTTGGCTAGTAGTGGGCCCCACCGGCTCCGCCTAGTTCACCACCGTCTGAAATCGAAGATTGTGTCACAATATATCACAAACAGCTACTCACACACGTAAAACAAGTAAAACGGCAAAATTGGCACGCGCAAGTGCGAAAACGGCAAAAAGGGGCACACGCGCGCGCGCGGAACGGCAAACGGGACGGCCAAATCGGCCATCTTAAACCGTTTTGGTCGAAAGTTAGGCTAGGAGTGTCGGATCAAGGTGAGCGAGATACCGTTTCGAAGCTAAGAGGAAGGGCTACAATTCTCATGAAGACATCTCAACCCAGATCTCAATAGGTATAGGTCAAAAAGGCACGAAATAGTGCCAGCTGTTTCATGGCAAGTTACCAAACATGCCCTGTTTGCAAGGCCGTAAATCACGGCTCAGAAATCGAAATCAAGAAATTCCAAAGGCGTTAGAAAGCTGAGTCATAAGGCTAAAACTTTTATGTTTTGGCCAAGACCTGAATCCACTCAGAACAGAACGAAAATCGAGTGTCAACGTACCCGTCAGAACTGTCCAAATACAAGGCAGTTCTGACGAGCGTTATTGTTTTGATCATAACACGAGCTACGGAACTCGGTTTTCGACGTATTTTATACCGTTTCGAAGCTGAGACCAAGATCTAAATTTCTTATGAAAGAGTCGACACCCAGATCGTATGGAATCAGAACGGAAAAATGCACGGCAGAAACTGAAATGCAAAACGTACACAAACGGACGTCTAAAACAGGTCTGAGGGTTTTGTCTATAACTCGGAATACATTGATCCGTTTGACCTGCAATTTTACAGGTAGATTCAGCACTTAAAAGGATACAACGTTGAAGAAGGCCACTTAACCCAGTTTCGAGTGTAACTAGGTCAAAACTGTAAGATACTAAACCAGAATCGTAAAACAGGTGAACAAACCGTAACCTGGTGTAAACAGCATAACTCAGCCTACTTAAGTCCAAATTCAGAAATTTTAAAGGCATACGAAAGCTTAGAAACAGGGCTACATTTCATCAGAAGACTAGAACAACCAATTCTGAAGTAATCCTATCCAAAATCACCAATTACAAGTGCAGTTCTTACATTCGGACAAAACCAGAACAGCAAGGGTATTTTCGACTTTTCTCACTCTACGCTACTCCGATTGACCTGAAATTTTACAGGCACCTATAAAATGTCATTTACTACAACTTTCATGTTTTAAGACAAGGCCAATTCGGCCTCTATCTAGGACCAAAATATTCGGACAGAATGAAGAACCAAGAAACCCCAATTTTCCAGATTTCATTCAAAACAGAAATCACTTGCAATCTTCCACTTTTTCCACCATCTAGCATCATTACATACCATTTCCAACCATCATATATAGCCACACAATCATGCTTATATTAAAACAGGAAAAATCCCAATAAATATAAAACTTCACCAAATCATCCACAAATCAAGATATAAACCATAATTTTTCATCTCTTAACACCACTAAGCATGAATTAAGCTTCATTAGGTGAAGGAGAGAGTTCATTCATTACTCACCTAGTAAAACAAGAGAGAGGGAGTTGCTTGTCACCTTAGCTTCCACAAACACTTCACCAATCAACTTACTAATACCAAATGAAGAGGTTTTATGGAAGGAATTCAAGATCAACCGGTTAGTTTATGAGATTGAGCAAGCTTAGGACAAGGAATTGAGAGAGATTTTTCTTTCTTCCTTTGGAGAGAATTTCGGCCAAGAGAGAGAAAAGAATGAGGAAGATTAAGCTTCATTTGTCTTATAAGAAGGTTGGAAAAAATAAGAATTAATTCTAGCCACAAGTTTGGTTAACACTTGGTTGAATCACAACCACACAATTTTCTCTCTCTTGTTGCATTTTGAACCACTAATTTTCGGCCAATAAGAAGCTAAGAGGGGGGGAAGATATTTTGCTCTATTAGTGGTAAACTTGCATGGCAAGTAAGTGGTGGTCAATTGGTGCGTTCAATCGGTAATGCGCGGAACCCGCCGGTTCGCGCCGTTTTTTCTTAAAACACACGTACTAGGGTTTTTACTTCCTATTCACTAATCTTATCTTATTGCTCCTAATTACATATTATTTCTCACTTAAAAGTCACTTTTAATCACCAAATTTGATCCTTTTTCCGTACCAAAATTTCATCCGGCGAAAATCACAAAAACCCTAATTTTGCTCCAATGCTGAAACCGAAGAGTGAAACCCTACTTTCTAGGCTCACTTGCACTTATTATGGAATAATTGGATAGTAGGGCTTTAAATCTTAATCCCTACATAGGGTTTTCGAAATACTCCTAAAACCAAACGTTACCGCCCAGCTAATGAATATAACAACGTAGAACGGACTGGGGCCTCACAGGGCCAAGTGGTGTTGTGGTCCTAATTTCATGAATATGTCTAAGTGCTCGTTTGAGCGTAAGTTATGAACCGGGCATGTGATAAGTGTACGAATCATTGTCATGGGACTCGAGGAAGCTAGGTATGTATGTCGGGTAGGAATCCTTAATAAAGATGGTTTACTCTTGGGACCGGCCGGCTCGAGTTGTGAATTATCTTAGATGGGATTCTTGCGCCCGGATACGAAAGATGTGAGGGCCTAGGTTAGAAAGGATTTGGTGAACTAGAAAGGCCTTTCCTCGGTGGATCGTTTATGTTTGTACTTGACTTAACTGGTTGTATATATGATAAGGAATTTCGAGGACGAAATTCTTTTAAGGGGGAGAGAGTGTGAGAACCCGTAAATTCCTCTTAATAATTTTCCTAGGGTTTATCCCCTTTAATGGCATGTTTTCTGCATTTTCTGGCTAGAAATATTTTCTTGGGGAAATTTTATGAGCAATTATAGTTTTTAGATGTTTTTTCTAGCATTGGTGAATTTTTAGAAAATTAAGATTATCTATTGGATGTGGGACCCACTAGTGCGAAAAGTTCGAAAAAATTCGGCCAATAAGGTTAAGTTTCGGATACTGTGAAAAATTTATCGGGTGTTAAGAGATAAGTAGAGAGTGAGATTTGATTGATGAGAGAGAGAAAAGAAAGGATAGGAATGCATTTATGATAGTGACAAGTGTCACAAGATCATTGGAGTTGACTTAAGAAATACTATTTACATTTTTGACTTTTTTGACCAAAGGATTATATATCTCAAAAAAATCACAAAATTCACCATTTTTCTTCTCATTGTGGCCGAACCTCTCACTTGCAAGAAGGAAGAAAATTCTTCAACATTTCAAGCTTCCAACTTGTCCAAATCCACCAAATCAAGTGTTTAACTTAGTTTTTACTCCATACAATCTTTCCTTCTAGTGATAGTAAGGGTATTAGTGAAGTTTGTTTGAAGCTCTAAGGTGGCCAACACCTCTCTACATCTCTTGATTCTTGGTAAGTGATGCTTGAACCTCTACTACACCTAATGATGGTTATAGTATGCTTAGAAGTGGCTTGAGTGTTGGAATATATGATTTATTTCTTGGTTTGGCTTGATTTAGTGAAGTTTTCCATTTTATGATGAATTTTCTGGTTTCATATGATTTTGATGGTATGGTTGTTTTGATGGTTGGTAATAAGGGGCTTTGACTCTAGTGGGTGTGAATTGTTGATAAATGCAACCAATTTTGGATTTGAAGTGAATTGTGAAAAGTTAGGGTTCATGAACCCCTATTCTGTCCGAAATTTTAGGTCATAGCTAGCGGCCGAATTGGACTTTGCTCAAAACATGAAAGTTGTAGGTATTTGTTAGTATGAAGTGCCTGCAAAATTTCAGGGTATTTGGAGTAGTATAGAGAGAGTTATGCCGTTTTTACTGTTGCTGTTCTGGGTGAACAGAATGTGCAAACTGCGCTAGTAATTGCCTATTTTGACTGGATTTGGTTTGGATGTTTAAGTTGGTGTCTTCTGATGAAATGTTACTGGATGTCTTAGCTATCATATACCTTTGGAATTTCGGCATTTGGACTTGTATAGACTGAGTTATAGTAATTACAGTTTTGTGTGATTTGCAAACCTGTTTTGGGAATTCTGGTATAGTATTTTGCATATTTGACCTCGTGGTGTTAGGAACTGGATTGAGTGACCTTCTACATTGTTGTAGCTCTGTTTCTTGGCTTCGAAACGGTGAGTCTTACACCCCCATCCGATAATCGTGGTGAATTTGACGCCATTACCGCAAAATAAGGGCAAAACAGTTTTTCTATTTGGGGCCAAGACTAATGCTCTTTCTAATTCTGGTTTGCTATCATGCTTATTTATGCATATGAGACCCTATTGGGGTTGTGTTCAGCATTGTTTTATGACTCGTCGTCGAGTCTCTCTTAGGGCTTGCTTTCATTTTGGTTGTTTCCTAGCTAACTTTTGTACTTGTACCACTTTGAGCCCTGTACGGCTTTTGGGAAATGAGATGACCTTTGGTGTGAAATGTTGGGGCTGATTTGAGGAAATAATGAAGCCTTAATGGCTGGAAAAGTAAGAAATTTAGGGGAAGTGCTGCCCGATTTTCCTAGGCCGTTTGGTTCTTTTTAAGTTGGATTTTGCATTTGGCCTTTTGGTAGAAATGAAAGGGCTTTTGGGTTGTTTGCGCCCTAGGTCTTCATGCTACCTTTTCGTTTCCAAGGAATCGTGTTTTGCATTCTTGACTAGTATTACTTGGCAAGGCGTACGACGTGTTAGTCGAGCACTTCACATGGTGCATTCTGTTTACTCGATTCTGGAAGTAAAAACCTTCAATTTGGTTTATTTGGTTATTTTAGGGTTTCCTTGGCGGATTAAGGCAATCTGAAGTGAAAACCTTTTTGAAGTTAGCCCAGTGAAGTGTACCACTCCCCTCCATTTGCTGTTTAACTTTGATTATCTGCTCTGCAATTTGTTTAATTTGTTTGAGGACGAGGGTGTAAACCCTTTTTTTTAATCCCACAAAAAACTCGTTTTCTCTTGTCTGTCCATATGCCAATTTTGAGTGCCTATTCTGAATCTGCCGTCCTGAATCTGCTTATCTGAATCTGCTATTCTGTATCTGTATCTGAATCTGTTATCTGTGTCTGCATCTGTTCGGATTTCTATGACTTATGAGCTCAATCCTGTGGCTAAGTTATTCGAGTCGGGCCGGCAAGGGCCTGGACGATTAGATAACGAACCACGGTAGTCTGTTCGGGGATTTTGGGTATTGAGACCCTTGATTCCGGGTATACTCGAGTATTACCATTTCTGTTCGATTACGGTGAGCGGGCCCGGTAAAGGGTGTTTGGTGGACGGAATTCGGTGTAAAGAGGGGTCTACGGGACGCGTTGGTTCTATATACGTTGACGGAGGAGCTCAAACCGGTTTGGATCAAGTATTGCCGCTGGAAATTTGGCTCCGAGAGCCACCCGTATCCTTCTGGATTTGAATTCATTGCGTTCCTTTGCTTTACATTGACATGTGTGGTTCTGATTTGTTAAATATGAAATGCCATGATTTCAATGCTATCTGTTTGGTACCTCATTGAGCGCAAGCTCACCCCTTTCTGTTCCTTTTGTTTTCCTTACAGGAAAATTTTGCCCTTTTGGTCTGGATTTGACAAATGGCTGCCAAATTGAGCTAGTTGAACATATCTTTTGTATAGCTCATGTATTACAACCCTAAGTATACTTTTGGGGCGTTTTCTCTTTTGATTTGGCAAACCGTGTATAGGTATTAACTTTTGAAAACTTTTGTATGTCCTTTTGGA
Source organism: Coffea eugenioides (assembly GCF_003713205.1). NCBI lineage: Eukaryota > Viridiplantae > Streptophyta > Magnoliopsida > Gentianales > Rubiaceae > Coffea > Coffea eugenioides. Next base: position 1,021 of record NW_020862463.1, on the reverse strand, counting down.
TTGTAATCGCTAAAGTTCAGATGTGAATGGTTGTGTGCTCTTTCGGTTGGGTTTTGACGGATCGGTTACTATTCATGACCGACTCCGGATTTCATTTTTTTTATTTTGGGTTATTTTACCATTTTGACCTGTTTACGCTCGTTTGTAAGTTCCGGATCGCAATAGATAGCTCTAATCTGATCCGTAGTCCTGGCGAGAGCTGGGCAGGCAGTCCGCTAACCCCTTTGGTTCGCCTTAGGGGAAAGTGGGGCTGTTACAATTGGTATCAGAGCCACTTCGCGTGGTCTCTGCGCGGAGTGAGACTGGGCCAAGTGGTGTTGTGGTCCTAATTTCATGAATATGTCTAAGTGCTCGTTTGAGCGTAAGTTATGAACCGGGCATGTGATAAGTATGCGAATCATTATCATGGGACTTGAGGAAGCTAGGTATGTATGTCGGGTAGGAATCTTTAATAAGGATGGTTTACTCTTGGGACCGGCCGGCTCGAGTTGTGAATTATCTTAGATGGGATTCTTGCGCCCGGATACGAAAGATGTGAGGGCCTAGGTTAGAAAGGATTTGGTGAACTAGAAAGGCCTTTCCTCGGTGGATCGTTTATGTTTGTACTTGACTTAACTGGTTGTATATATGATAAGGAATTTCGAGGACGAAATTCTTTTAAGGGGGGGAGAGTGTGAGAACCCGTAAAACCCTAATATTTTTCCTAGGGTTTATTACCCCTTAATTACATAATTTTTTGCATTTTCTGGCTTAGAAATATTTTCCTGGTGAATTTTATGAGCAATTATCGTTTTTAGATGTTTTTTCTAGCATTGGTGATTTTTTAGAAAATTAAGATTATCTATTGGATGTGGGACCCACTAGTGCGAAAAGTTCGGAAAAATTCGGCCAATAAGGTTAAGTTTCGGATACTGTGAAAAATTTATCGGGTGTTAAGAGATAAGTAGAGAGTGAGATTTGATTGATGAGAGAGAGAAAAGAAAGGATAGGAATACATTTATGATAGTGACAAGTGTCACAA
>NW_020862462.1:0-4002 GCF_003713205.1 Coffea eugenioides | reverse complement strand
AATCATGACTTTAGGGGCTTTATGATCAAGTGAGCTTTGTATTTGCGCATTTCTTTTAATTTTTCTCAATTAAAGTGGTACCTTGACCCTTTTATTGTTTTGAAGTTACTTTCCCTTCATTTGCTTATCATTGCGAGGGAGGTACACTCTATCCTTTATTTTTGACTTTATTTGACCCTACGTGCGTATATGTGTCTTATATGTGCAATTGCATGACTTTAAGTGTTTATTTCATTTTCACTTTATTTATTTCTTTAGTTGCGTAGTTTTTGCTTCAATTTTAGTTCAATTTTATCATTTGGGAGGCACTTGAATGCCAAGTTGTAATAGTTAGGTTTATTTCATTTATTTTCCGTTTCCCTTTTTAGATTGTAATAGGCCTTCCCCCCTAAAAATGTAATAGTTAGGGCCTTAATTGCCTTATGTGTTTTGCATGTCTATATGCTATGTGTTTAATCGCTTTCCTAGGTTTTTGACATCTAGATATGCATGCTTATGTGTTATGTGAATTACGTGCTCACATGTCTACTTGCTTTAATTATGCACATTACTTATATATGTGTATGATGGATGCAAATGCACGTAACCGTGGCTAGTCCAATGCTAGTCATGGTTGTCCCCTTGAGTTCTTGCAAGTCCAATGCTTGTGAGAGAGCGTAGATGTGGGCTAGTCCAACGCTAGACCCTTAGGAGCCCTTCGCGCGTTAGATCATGATTGTGTGATCATTTCATCTCATGCATATCTTTACTTTTTAGGGCCTCTTTCACCATATTGCATGACACTTTCCTTATATATGTATACCCCGTCCCCCATATTTTCCCTTATATGTATATTACTTGCCCCTTTTGTATGAAACATGACATTAGACTTGCATTTCATATAAACATTAGAATTAGGCTAAATCATTTGCTTGATTAGATTAGGGACACCCCTCGAATATGGGATATGGACGAGTTTGGCTTTTCTAGCCTTAGCACGCTCGTATTCCCTCTATTAAAAGGAAAAATTGAGTCGCGAACATTAGTCCCCCGCACCTGACATGATGCATTCCTTAAGACATGTATATTTCTATAATTATTTTATCCTTTTTCTCTTCTTAGAGTCTCATATTTTTGCATTATTCGTGACCTCTCCAAAGAGTCCTTATTGGGTATCACAATTAATGTGTTTGGCACCATTCAAGCTTTGAAGAGAAATTTTGCCCCCCGATGCCCCTTAGGTCTAGGGTTTGCATCCATATAGTACATCCAAATGTGATAATTCTTTGGTTAAAACAAGAAAATCTTTGACTAAATCACGCAACTAGCCTTGGCTAGGTCGAAGGGATGCCTTGGATTTCATTCTTGCCTTCCCCTTCGTCAAATGTGACTCCCGAACCTTTTTCTTTGATTTACGTAGATTTGGAGTCGTTTAAAAAGGGTTTTTTCCATTTTTTTCTTTAAAAATTCATTTTTAGGTGACTTGGGACACCTTAACTCTATACCAAGTGGCGACTCCATTTTTCATTCAATAAACCCTTTTTAAACTATATTTTGGGTCAAATCGTCGCATTTTCATGTCCCATTTAGACCCATATTTTTCTTCATTTTCTTTGTAAATCAAAAAATCATTTTTTCAAATAAAAAATTCACTTTTTGAACCATTTATTTATTTTTCTTATAAAAAATGGGGCGCGACAGCTGCCATATGTAGACACAACAAAAGGGTTAGCAACAGTGGTAGCCAACCAAAGAGCATATGAAAAATAGCGGTGACGAGGTTAGACTATCGTGTTCTCTTAAAATCGTTCGATTATATTGCTGTAATTTATTTATATTTCATTTGTTTTGTTTGTCAAGATTTTCTAGGGCTGAGAATTTGAAGAATTTATTGCAAATTTGGGGCTGAAAATGTCCGTTGAAACATCTAGGAAATGGTTGTAGTTTTGATTGTCTACGGGTAAAATATACTTAATAGCCATATGAAACATCTAGGAAAGGACTTGAGACTAGGCGTTTAAGTTAAATGTGATTAATTTGGGAATGCATATAAGATATTCGGTGAAATGTCAAAGAGAAATTTGTATGTTATGATTGCTACTCTGTGCGGGTGAGAAAATTAAAAGTTCTAATTGCCAGATGGACTGTTACTATAGTTACTCAATTCCCAGTTTTACTTGGTCCTAGGAATCTCCACCGAAGAGAGAATGACATCTTACACTTCATCAATTATGAGAACTTAGCTTTAACAGGTCTAACTCATTACACACCAATTGCGTAATATATATAGGCTCAAGAAAATTTGTAGTGCAAGGAATAATGACATATTCATTTCACACATTGAGTTTATATATATCTACGTCAAATGGGCAAAATATAAATCTCGAAGAAGTTATAACAAAGTTATGTGCATTTCAATCATAGAATTGTGTGGCAAACTCATTGGTTTTATATGAAGTTTAACGTCTTGGATGTGAAAAAAGGTCGTAGTCTGATAAGGTGTTGTCAATCGTGCTCGATATATTCTTTATTTAATATCGAATCATTTCTTCTCACTCAAATGTCGACTAACTTGATATAAATTATTTCTTTAATTGGACAGCATGGTTTGTACACGGATATTTAAATTCAGGATTACACTTCATGTTGCAACTACAAAGACATTTTGAGATATAAATTTTTCTCTTTTTTTTTTCTTTTTTACCCCTAAGAATTGTGTGGATTTCTTTTTTGGGAAGCAAATGACAGCTCCTTCCCTTAATCTTGTAGTGTTGTTGATATCACAGTATAGAAAAGGACAAACTAAATTAAATTATAAAAAAAGGAACAAACAAACTGTTCTTGTAAATAGTCCTGAGCTATCCCCATTTCATTTCAACACCGGTATTTTGTAGAAAACTTTAAAAACTGGGTTTTGATTTTCAGTTTGGGGGACAAAATACAATTGATTCTTAAACATTTTAATATTTTGGATGATAATAAGCTTTTTGATAACTACGATTGACTTTGTCTCTAATATTTTCATAAGCATGTTCTTGGCATATATACATAGTCATAATTTGTAGTCTTTTAGGGTCAACTTTCAGAAGCAGTCAAATGATTCGATATCTGTAAGAACATTCATAAAAGAGCAATAATGAGAACATAAAAGGCCATAAGAACATCCATGCACATATCATTACATGGAGAAAGGTTGGAGAAAATGCCAATAATTTGCTTTCTCGGGCTGCTTTGAAATGAATAATTTGCAATACTAATCTCATGGGCTCAACTCTCAAGAGCCACCAAGTCAAGTAGGATTCTTTAGTTGTTTGAATCAAGGTATACATGCCGGAATTTAGCCCCAAAATAAATAAATAAATAGCAGTATATGCCTTGCATGTGACTGCAATTGGAAAGTTGCTAATTAATTTAATCAATTTTGTCTTCTTGAATTCCTCTAAAAGAAGAAAAAAATAAAAGATGTGTTGGATTCAGAATCCAGAGAGCCAATGGTTTATCTGGTGAATCTCAGTCAAGCTCGGGGAATCATATAGGATGTATTAACTAACTAAACAGAAAAGGCTTTATGTGAAGAAAATTGCACGAGTTGCTGTTAACCTGAGCCATCTATTTGTGTACCGTATGCAAATATTCTCAATACCATGGGGACTAGAACAAAATTGGCAAGGAACCCCAAATAAAGAGGAAACCAAAACGTCTATTTTTTTCGACCAATCCCATTTGCCAAAATTTTTGTTTGAGTCGCATGTTCTTTGAGAAAATCAACTTTGTTCAATATTTGAGAAGCTCATTTATATATTTCCTAAGATGGGAAACGCATGGTACAAAGTACATCTTGCTAAACAAATACGCAATCAATGTGCCTACTTGTATTTTCATTTATTTCATCTTCAGTACAGAAGAACAAACAAATAAAAAAAATGACATAATCAATCTTATGTAATAATGAAACATTTTGAAATGTATTTACTTCCAGTTGAATTTGTCCGTGGCTGACCATACAAAATAACCCTTAACATT
>NW_020862461.1:0-13678 GCF_003713205.1 Coffea eugenioides | reverse complement strand
AAAATTAGTTCAATTTATCCAGATTTTGGGCCACAGTGAAATTAGGCAGAACATGAAGGGTTCAATTGCAATTTTTTTAGAAATTTATGCTCTGCAGAAGCTCTCTTCTTCGACGCTAATTTCTGGGTTCCGCCATCGAAAGGCTATTCAGTGTACAAATCATGTACAAACCCAAATTCAAGCCTGAGATTCGGATTACTAAAAATTCCCTTTGATTATCACAACCCCTTTTGATTAACACCCAAATCAAGAACATTAAACCATTGAAGATCAAAACACATCAGATGCCATTTCAGCTTTCTTCGCAAACAGAGACATGCCAAATTCGGTAACAGACAACAAAACTCAGAAGATGGGAAGCATAAGGGAACGGAAAAAAAAAGGAAAGATGCAAGACAGCAATACATCAAAGTTTCTCAGGCAATTCATCGAACAGGTCGAGGGCATCAGAAATTTTACTAATCTTCTACTCAACTAAAGCTATATTCAGCCCCAAAATTTTGTTAACAACACAAGGGACCCCAGTCCAGTCGACATTCAGAGCATACATACTTCCAATTCATGAATAACCCGACAGAAAAATTGCTACAAGCCACAACATGAAAAATAAAACAGACTTCGAAAGCTTATAAAAAACTGAATTTGGAAGGTTAATGACGGCTTACCTTATCCAGACTGGCGTCCCTTTCTTCTTGCCTCCTTCAATCTGGATTTGGCCATGGAAACTTCGTTGACTGCATTGGGGTCCAGTCAGACCTTGCCTTCGCCGCACTTGGGAACGCAGGCGGCGATGATGGATTGGCGGTGAGGTGGTGGCGCTTTCCTGGCAGTAGCAGCGGCTGCGATGGCGTCGGTTTCTTGATGGGCTTTGAATGCCTCTCTTTCCGCTGCAGCAGCAACTGCAATTCTGGGGGAGGCAGACCATAAAATGAAGAAACGGCTTCGGCTTCCTTAGGTCGTTTGGTCCAGAGGGCAGAGTTGGTGGCGACGTCGTTGACCTGAGCATCGGAGGGTTTGGCTTGAGGTGATTGGCGGCTGTCGGCATGGTCACGGTGGACTGATGACGAAGGTGGAGGTGGTGCCAGATTGAAGTTGAAACCCCCATCTCCCTTGCTCTTTTCTTCCTCTGTTTTTTCTTCGTTTCCTTCCTTTCCTCCGCCTCTTTTTCTGCCCCTTTTCTCATCCGTGAGCTCTGATTTTTCTCCAGCTCCGCCGCCAAGCTTCCTCGTTCCCTTTTTCCTTTTTCCCCCCCTCCTTAGCCAACCCCCTTTCCCTGCTTTTCTTTTTTGTCCGTCCGAAGCCTTCACTATTTTCCTCCTTTTTTGTTTCTGCTTTCATTTTTTCGCTCCCCCTCCTCGTAGCTTGTTTCTTCTTTTTTCTTTTTTCCTTTTCAGCCCTCACTAAATTCTCCCTTGGGCCCCCAAAATCCCTTAACTTTCCAAATGTCCCTAACACCTGACCTAGAAGGTGTTGTGTTGTCAAACAAAATAAAGGGACACTTGTCCTATGCATGCACCATCCACTTGTCATTTCATTTTCCGATTTTTCTTTTCTTGCTTTTTCTTTTTTTCTCTTTTTTCTTTTTTTGTTGTTTTTTTCTTTCTTTTTTCCTTACAAATTTTATGCTAAAATGTCTAAAAATAAGATTAGTAAAACCAAACTAAAATAAATATCAATAAAACTAATAATGAAAAAATAAAGTCAAAAATTTGGTGTCTACAGTTTGCCCCTCTTTGTCTGAGTTTTGGAAAAACTTGAGACAAAAAAGTAGACACCAAATACTTACCTGCGTTATTCGGCTGCGAAATGATTCGAATGAACAGGAATTCTAAAACGAGGACTGACCTCTTTAACAGAAATTAGTTTTTTTTTTTTTTTGAAATGAAAACTTTAAAATGGGATTGATCCAGACGGGAAATTTAAAATGGGATAGACCCACGGGATAGATCCGGACAGAAAAATGTAAAATGGGATAGACCCACGGGATAGAAAATGTAAAAATGGGATAGACTCACGGGATAGACCCGGACAGAAATGTAAAATTAGATGAATTGAAGTGAGATGGAGTGTTGGTGGGATGAAAACACGCACATTAGTGAGATAGGCTCGATGCTAATGGCGGTAGGATGAAAACGCGCACATTAGTGAGATAGGCTCGATGCTAACGGCGGTAGGATGAAAACGCGCACGTTAGTGAGATAGACTCGATGCTAACGGCGGTAGAATGAAACACGCACGTTAGTGAGATAGACTCGATGCTAACGGCAGTAGGATGAAAACACGCACGTTAGTGAGATAGACTCGATGCTAACGGCAGTAGGATGAAAACACGCACGTTAGTGAGATAGACTCGATGCTAACGGCGGTGGAATGAAAACACGCACGTTAGTGAGATAGACTCGATGCTAACGGCGGTGGAATGAAAACACGCACGTTAGTGAGATAGATTCGATGCTAACGGCGGTTGAAATGAAACACGCACGTTAGTGAGATAGACTCGATGCTAACGGCGGTGAGGTCAGTGAATATGGTTGTCAAGAAAGGAAGTAAAAGGGTGCGTGGCGGACGCTGAGACTTGTCAACAAAAAAATTAAAAGCTGAGATTTGAAATTGATTTCTTCAAGAAATAAGAAGTTAAACCTAATTTTTGATTGATTGATTTTTGATGATGATTTTTTTTTGATTTTTTGATTTTTTGATTTTTTGATTTTTTGATTTTTTGATTTTTTGATTTTTTGATTTTTTTTGATTTGATTTTTTTGATTTTTCCTGACTGAGAGAGACTTGTCGAAATAATTTGCCCCAGTGTGATGAATTGGTCAGTGGGATTAAACCCGAGCCTGCCCAATGAAATGTTGGCGGCACGAAATCGAGGCCCAACGGGATCTTGTGAAGTTGGCGGCACGAAATCCAGGCCCAACGTGATCTTGTGAATGTTGGCGGCACTAAGTCCAGGCCCAACGGGATGTTTAGAATGTTGGCGGCACTAAGTCCAGGCCCAACGTGGTGTTTGGAATGTTGGCGGCACTAAATCAGGCCCAACGGGACTTCTTGTGAACGTTGGCGGCACTAAGTCCAGGCCCAGCAAGGATTTTGAAAATGTTGGCGGCACCAAGTCCAGGCCCAACGTGGTGTTTGGAATGTTGGCGGCACTAAATCCAGGCCCAACGGGATGTTTGTGATGTTGGCGGCACTAAGTCCAGGCCCAGCAAGATTTTTGAAATGTTGGCGGCACCAAGTCCAGGCCCAACGTGGTGTTTGGAATGTTGGCGGCACTAAGTCCAGGCCCAACGGGATCTTGTGAATGGCGGCACGAAGTCAGGCCCAACGTGATCTTATGAATGTTGGCGGCACTATGTCCAGGCCCAACGGGACGTTTAGAATGTTGGCGGCACTAAGTCCAGGCCCACGTGACGTGCACCAAGTCTGATTTTTGAAATTGGCGGCACCAAGTCCAGGCCCAACGTGATCTTGGAATTGGCGGCACCAAGTCCAGGCCCAACTGATTTTTGAAACCAAGTCCAGGCCCAACTTGATTTTTGAATGTTGGCGGCACCAAGCACTAAATCCAGGCCCAACGTGATCTTTGGAATGTTGGCGGCACCAAGTCCAGGCCCAACGGGATGTTTGTGATGTTGGCGGCACTAAGTCCAGGCCCAACTTGATTTTTGAATTTTTCTGATTTTTCGAGAGAATCTTTTCAAAAATAAATTGCCCCAGTGTCGGGTCCATTTTTCCCTCCTTCTTTTGGCTTTTCTTTGCAATATCGCCCTTCCGCCTCACTGGATGCTTTTCGTCATTTTGAACCATGAATACCTGTACAAGGGGTTCATCAAGGTATAACATGCATTCAAATTTCTTATTTGGCAAGAACTGCGTGATTGGTTTGACATCCTCAAATGTATTACAAAAATTTTTACCCCAGTGTGGGTTATTTTGCAAAATCTCTCACATGAAAATTTGCCCCAGTGTAGGCCTATTTAATTGCAAAAAATTTGTTTGAGTGACCCTCCATTTATTTGAACAAAGTAAGCAATTGCTTTTCCTAACATATCATGTGAAGAAAATTGAATGTCTTGCTTAAACTCATATAGCACCTTTCATGATGAATTTCTCAAAATAATGCCAAATTACGAAAGATTTCTTCCCCACTTTAGCATCAATGCTTTGGGTGATGGGTCACCATTTCTTGTTTGTTCATTTTTCAGGACCAATCAAGTGATCTTATTTCTGATTTGGAAGTGGCTGAAGGAAATGGGAGGCCAAGATTTGTCTTATTTTTTGTGCCCAAAATTGTATGTAATCCCTTCAATACCACATCTTAGTGAAAGCAAAGAGTTTGTCACTCTCATTTCTTAAGAAAATTGAGTCAACATATAAGCTTTAAGCTTGCAACAAATGGGTAGGAACGATAGCTAAACATGCGAAAACTGGTTATACCCTTATGATCACAAATGATTGATGGATTTCTTATGAGCATAATACTCACTTTAGATTGTCATGAAGGAATAAGTCAACGATGGACTTTATTAGCTTGTAATGTGGCTTGAAAATGATAGTTAAAGAAATAAGATTTTCAAGGACATTGCACTGAAGATCGCTCTTTTCCCAAAATTGCCCCTATTCTGAACTCGAAGATCCTGAACTTTGTTTGACTTTTATCACTCAACAGGGACTTTCAGCATCGAATCTTTTTTGCATCTTTCCTTGCATTTATTTTCCTTGCTTTTCTTTTTGCCTCTTTTCCTTTCCCTCAACTTGGTGGATTTTCACATGGTGAGTAGCGTCAACCCCATACCCAGGCAATTCAGAAATACAGCTAAAATTTTCTGGCATCAGAAATTTTCTTGACAGGGCCATTGCAAAGAACAGAAGTCAGGACTTTCGATTTTTGTAATGGGGTCTGGTGGGGTGTTTAGAAAAGTTAAGGCTTGAAGGCAAATTTCAAGAGTGGTTTAAGTAATCTGAGATCGCATTGTTGCGTCAACCCGATTTTAGGGCTAAATCGGAAACTGCCTCAGTTTATGCTTAATTGAGGCTTTTTCACTTTCATTTTCTTTCTTCTTTTGACTTTTCGGCCTTTTGCCGTTCTTTGAAACTTTCACAAAATTTTGCCCCAGTTTATTTTTGAACTGAGATTCTCTTTTCTTCTTTTGACTTTTGATTTTGTGGCTTTTCACTTTTTCACTTCTTGAAATTTTCCGTTTCAACTCAAACTTGCCCCAGTGTGGGGTTTGCGATTCTCAGGGGATGCCAAATGAAGTACTTTATTCTGAGGCTCAAAAGGGATAACTAGGGATAGAATGCTTGATCGGAAAAGAAGAGGGCCTGACCTTTATTCTGTTCCTTACAATAACGCTGAAAGGAACCTTTCGTTAATGCTAAATTTTTTGCATGTATCTGAATTACTGACTGAGGAAGACTCTCCATAAGTGGTTCGTCGGACAAATCTCTTCTTTTTCCTTTCCTCTTCCTTTTCCCTTTTTCAAAATTGAAGCTCAGGTAGAATCAATTTTCCCCAAATCGTGGTTCTCCCTTTTAATTTTAGCATTCTTTGCTTTTTCTCTTTTTTGGAAAATTCACCGATCTCCTTCCCAATGTGGGGTGCGATCGTAAGTGTCTTGTGAAACGAACCACCGATTTTGGCTCAAATGAGGATGCAAGGGGTAAAACAGTGTTTAGGTTACGGAAACGATGGCCAAAGCATCATTCTTACGCTCCATGACAACCAAAGTAACGATTTGCTCATTGAAAATTCATTCCCCTTTTTTTTGATATTTGAAAATTTTCCAATGAAGGGTAGTGATCATTAGGGCTCTTATTTGAAGCGAACTTATTCTTTCAAAGGCTCAAATGGGAGAGCAAATGATAAAATGTGTATAGGTAGAGAAAAGAATGCTCGAAGTATCATTCCAAATTTTCAAAACAAACAAGAGTAATGCACATTTTTGCTTTCACTTAGATGTGAACTGAATCGGTTAAACACAATGGATATTTTCAAGCAAAGATGGCCCCAATTTGTCAATCAATGTGACTGATTTTATTTTGGGGTCAAATGAAGGAGAAAAGGAATCTCACAGGGCCTTTTGAGTGACCTCTTTTATTTTTTGAGCAATTTTATTGTACAGCTCGGATCACCAATCGGGTGTACGTGAGGATTTAGAAAGCATACACCTGTGAATTTTCAGGCTGGAGGTTGAGGAAACCTCAATTTGGTCTTATTTTCTTAAAATTCATCATGAAATCTCCGATGAGCAAAAGAATGAAATGTACATGAATATACACAAAACAATAATTGTCCCAAAAATTTTATTGCTGAAAAAGTTTGAAACAAAATTTCTTGTTCAACTATGATACAAATGAGAATAGAAAACTTCTAAAGAGCTCCACATATACACCCTTGTTAATCTTGATCCCTATCTTTTGATGTTTACAAAACAAATGGATGATACTAATATTTCTTCAAGATATACTTTCAGTTTTGAAGTTGTTTTATTCCATGAACAAGTGCAATTGAAAGGCAAAGTTTGCTGAAGGAAACTCTGTCGGACGCTCGTAAGGAAGCATCGGACGTCCGGAAGGATCGCTTCGGACGCACATCGATCGCATCGGACGTCCGAGAAATTTCGCAAAGATTTGATGACTCTCTGACGACGTTCGGACGCAGGGTTCGGACGTCCGACAGGTGGTTTGGACCCAGGGTTCGGACGTCCGACAGGTGGTTCGGACGTCCGACAGGCCAATCGACAGGCCAACGGCTAGTTTTGACAGCATTTAATATTTGACCGTTGGAGAGCCTTTTGGAGCCATTTCTCACCTTCTATAAACACCCCAAAGCACAAGAAGACACAAGACTTTTGCCAACACAAAATACAAGCTTACAAGTGAGATTTTTGAGTAGAAAGATTCTTTGTTGGTTGTATAAGGGGTTGGGAAAGTTGGGTTGTGAGGTTGCTCAAGTGAAGGTTATTCTCTAGGAGGAGTAAAACCTTGGTGAAGGTGATCCTATCACTTGAAGTGGTAAAATCTTGGTGAAGGTTGCCTCATTTGTATAAAATAGTTCTTAATTGGGTGAGTGATCTTTCAAGTGTAGGTTGTTGAGGGTTAACTAGAATTGTTGTAAAACTCCTTGGCTCAACCAAAGTGTGTTTGGGGTGAGGAAGGAGTGAGCCTTCACTTGTACATCTTGGTTAGCATCGCCATCTATTGAAGAAGCTATTGGATTCATATTTGGTTTGCATTTCTTATCTTTTCTCTTTAATTAAGTTTTCTTTATTGTGCTTAAATTTGATATATCTTTGTGCATCATTGTGATATTGTTTGTACTCATTGGGTTGCACCGGGCACTTACAACCCTTTTTGTCTCTTTTTCTTTTGACACAAAAATATATTAACAAGTCAAATACACAGAATTTTCCTTGAAAGTAATTATGAAATCTCTTAGAAGCTCTTAGCCTAGAGCTTTCAGATGGATCTTTCATGTTTCCATTGTTGGATCTGCCCAAGAATCAAACAATACTTGCAATTTTGACACTTTATTAGATCCAAATTATCATCAGATACAGAAAAATATTTTTGCCTTATTGAAACATTTTTATGAATGCAAGGGAAGGGGGAAAACAAAAGAAAGAAAAAACCATGAGTTAGTAAGCAATACTATAAAATCGGTATGCATGTCCTATGGGGGAACCCTTTTATGCCAAGGGTAGGCCTAGCATGAAAATGCAATCCTCTAGGGTAGGCACTATACCATACCTGATGAATCCGATCAATTGATTGAGTGAAAAATAATTTTGAAAAATTTGGTCAACTGGAGTGACGAGAGACATATGTCAAAATGAGGTCAACGTTCGAATGGACTGATCACTTTTGATCGATACAAGAATTTGCAAAACGCACGGATTTGACCTTGACAAACTTCCTATCGAAGAGATTGGAATTCATTGACAAATTTTCTCAGTGAGGCATGGGTCAAAACTCCAACTGATCAAACGGCTAAATGCAATGGATGGTTTTCTCAAAATCGACTAGGTTTCCCAATTTGAAATTCGACCTTGAAACCCTAATTGGTCGAATGGGTTTGAATGAAATTGACAATTTATTTAAAATCGACCGAATTACCCTAAAAAGGGAAACTGGTCAAATGAATTGAGTAAAATTTAATAACTTACTCAAAATTGACCGGATCCTCCTAAAAAAGGAACTTGATCAAATGAATTGAATGAAATTGAGAATTTTATTCAAAATTGACCGGATCGCCCTAGAAAGATAAACTGGTCAAATGATTTGAATGAAATTGAGAATTTTATTCAAAATTGACCGGATCGCCCTAAAATCTCAATTTCATTCAAAATTGACCGGATCGCCCTAAAAAGGTAAACTGGTCAAATGAATTGAATGAAATTGATGATTTACTAAAAATCGACAAAATTGCCCTAACTAATCAAAATGAATTGAATGAAATTGGTGATTTATTCAAAGATCGACCAGATTGCCCTAAAAATGGGTGAATTAGCCAAATGAAATGAAGATTTATTCAAAAACCGACCGGATGACCCTAAGAAGGGTAAATTGGTCAAATTGATGATTTATGCAAAAATCGACCGGATAACCCTAAAAAGGGTAAATTGGTCAAATGAGTTGATGATTTATTCAAAAATCGACCGGATGACCCTAAAAAGGGTAAATTGGTCAAATGACCCTAAAAAGGGTAAATTGGTCAAATGAATTGACGATTTATTCAAAATCGACCAGATGACCCTAAAAAGGGTAAATTGGTCAAATAACCCTAAAAAGGGTAAATTGGTTAAATGAATCGACTATATTGGCGAAATGGATCGATTGAATTGTCCAGCCATTGTTTATTTCAAAATTATTGAGATACATTAGTCTATGACCTTCTAAAATCAAATTTTGGCCTCAATTCACTTATCGTCTCAATAGGAGGAATCATTTGTGAATTTTTTCAAATTAATGTCCTTTGCGCAAGGGAACTTTACCAATTTTGATAAAATGGCCAAAAAGTGATTATTAGACGCTCATATTCCAAAGACCGCTTTTATGAAGACGATCGGATCCTACCTTACCTTGTACACTACCCCTTTGGATGGTACAAAATGTAAACGTGCAAGTCTCTTTGGATTAAGCATCCGAGACATAAGGTGGTTTTATTTCTAGCACGGGATCCCCTAAATGGCATTCCCTTTTCTAGGGTTTAATGCATGATGCCATTTATTAAAGCAATGTAAATATATGACAAATATGGCCTAAGGGACATAAATAATGCATCAAGGGGGGAAAGGTCTAAAATGAAATGTATTATTGAAAATTAAGTATAATGACTGAAATTTAAACATGTGAGTTATCTAGTGGGTAGGCCACTAAAGAGTGCCAAAGAGGCCTCTTATTGCTAAGGCACATGAATGCAAGCCAAGGAAACAATGAAATGGTTAGTGCAATTGATAATACACATAACACATTGGGAGCAATTAAGAAAAGAAATACAATGAAAGCAAGTAAAAGGGGTGGAACCCCTTCCCTCGTGCCTAATTGTGCTTAAAAGAGGGTGAGGTTGACTCTAACCTAGGAAATTCTAATATGGATGCATGAGGTTGGGGTTTACTAATGCATCTAGACTCGATAAGTCTCGGCTCCCAAGCCTTCAGACCTAAAGGCGAAGGGTCATCACTCCCAGGGCCTTTGATCGGTGGCTCGAGTGATCCCTTAGGTAGCGCTATGGGCGCAGAGCACACCAGCCGCCTACCCAAGGCAATCGATCCTAATCCTACAAGGCGGTGTGGGAAACGCCCACGAAAAATAAAATAAAATGGGATAACAATAAATAAACGTGCACGTATGAAGTGCTCCCTATTTTGAGGGAAAGGGTTGAGAACCACGCGAGGCTCTAAAGGTGACACACCCCCTCCCAAATGCAATGCAAGCGCGAGATAAACAAGTATACATCCAATCAACCAATCATACATGCGTGAGTGAGGGAGTAATTAATACGCGCGAAATGCAAAAATCCTAAAAAAGGCAAAATGCAACCCTAAAACACCCAAATGTGATATATGAAAAGGTTAAAAGAAGAAAAATGTTGATTAAATCAAATTTGCTCGGACTCTCGAATGTCCCCAGTGGAGTCGCCAACTGTCGCGCCCCATTTTTTGATGAAATAAATAAATAGTTTTAAAAAATGTATTTTTTGATTCAATTTGTGATTGGAAAATGAATTGTGATTTAAAAGAAAAATGGGTCTAAATGGGGGTTTGAGAATGCGACGATTTGACCCAAAATTATAGTTTAAAAAGGGTTTTTGAAATAAAAAAATCGGAGTCGCCACTTGGTAATGAGTTAAGGTGTACCAAGTCACCTAAAAATGAATTTTTAAAGAAAAATAGGAAAAAATAGTAAGAAACCCCTTTTAAACGACTCCTAGTCCACGTAAACCAATGAAAAAGGTTCGGGAGTCACATTTGACGAAGGGGAAGGCAAGGATAGAAATCCAAGGCACCCCTTCGACCTAGCCAAGGCTAGTTGCGTGATTTAATCAAAGTTTTTCTTGTTTTAACCAAAGAATTTATTACATTTGGATGTACTACATGAATGCAAACCCTAGACCTAGGGGATTGGGGGAAATTTCTCTTCAAAGGTTGAGTGGTGCCAATCACATTAATTGTGAAGCCCAATAACGATCCTTTGAAGGGGTCACGAATAATGCAAGTGGAATGCAAATGAATGGAATGCATGTATGCAATGTGAAGGCATGAGTTTGAAAAAGTAATAAAAGACAATAATGTGTAAGTGAGAGTGTGCACGTGAGTGGGCAAGGTGCGGTATGTGAAATGATAATATGAAGTGCATGTGTGCAAGTGATGATAAAAGTGTTCGTGTGTAAGTGAAAATATAAAGGTGCACATGTGCAAGATGGGAGGAAAAAATGAAAGTGTGATGAGAGTATAAAATAGTAGAGTGGATGCATGATCCTAGGGAATGTATGCATATTGGGTACGGGGAGACCTAAATCGTGACTCAATTTGCCCTTTTATAGAGGGAATACAAGCGTGCTAAGGCTTAGAAAAAAAGCCACACTCGTCTATATCCCATATTTAAGGGGACTCTCAAGCAAATGAACCCTATAACTAGCATGAAATGCAAAAATCCTAAAATGGAGGGAAAAGGGGTTCGAAGGGCATGCAAAATGATAAAACTAAAAAGAATGCATGACATGTGATGCACATGCAAATCATGTACTAACGAAGGGAAATTCCTAAGGGTCTAGCGTTGGACTAGCCCATTCTATGAATTCCGACTAGCGTTGGACTAGTGGAAACGTACATTCATCCATCACATTCATTTAAGGATATGGAAAGCGAGTAGACATGTCAATCACATAGCACATAACACTTAGCATGCATATCTAAATGCCAAAACCTAAGAAAACGATTAAACATATAGCACATAGACATGCAAGACACATAAGGTGATTAAGGCCCTAACTATTACATTTGCTAGCTAGGCACAAGTCTTCAACAGCTCTTCATCGAATGCTCCTCCAAACCCTATCTATTACAAGCCAAGAGGTGTACACATACCCCATAAAGAATAACTTAAATAAAGAGCAAAAGTAAATGACATAAATAAAAGAAATTAAGGAAAGGCTAAGAAAGCAAAGTAGACATGTATTTCTCACGTAGCACGTTGGTTCACATAGGAGAGACACAAAAAGATAAAAGAAATTATACCTCCCTTGAAATGAAGCTCTAATGGAGTGAAATCAACTTATTTATCCTCCAAAATAAAAGAAATGGTCAAGGTACCAATTTATTTGGCAAATAATCACAAAGGATAAAAAATAAACATGAATTTGAATCAATTAAATCATGTCAACAACCCACATTTAAGAAGTCAAGAGAAGAAAGGACTTGATTGTAAAAAATAATAAAGTCTTGGGGTCAAAATTAAAGAAAAATAAAGTTCAGGGACTCATTTGCAATTAAAGTAAGGACCGAATTGAAAGAAATTGAAGACATCCAGGGCCACAGTATAGTTAAGGAGAAATTCAGGGACTGATTTGCAAAATCGTTTTCTGGTTTCTTCATGGACCAGGCTATTGGGCCATTTTATTCACTTCTTGGGCCAAGACCACTTGGCCCAATCTGAAGTTCAAGGAAAAACGAGTGGGCTAGCCCATTTTTTATCAAGTAAAAGCCAACAAAATGCATGGGCTTCAAATCTCTAGGCCAAACCAAAGCCCAAAAGAATAATAAACCAAACCCAAATCAAAATAGATAAACTCCTCATCAAAACCCAATCAAAAAGTGTTAGATATCAATCTTCTGAGCCCAAATAAGAAATTCAACAAAATAAACTAAACTACTTCCTTAAGCCCAAACAAAGTAACCTCTTAATCCAAAACACTTGTTTCATTAAACCCAACAAGATAAACAAATTAACTAAAATTATTAAGCCCCAATCATGATCCCAAATCAAGAATTAATCTATCCACAAAGTCACATAAAGTATGCAAACAGAGGATTACACTTAAAAGGACAAAATTAGTTCAATTTATCCAGATTTTGGGCCACAGTGAAATTAGGCAGAACATGAAGGGTTCAATTGCAATTTTTTTAGAAATTTATGCTCTGCAGAAGCTCTCTTCTTCGACGCTAATTTCTGGGTTCCGCCATCGAAAGGCTATTCAGTGTACAAATCATGTACAAACCCAAATTCAAGCCTGAGATTCGGATTACTAAAAATTCCCTTTGATTATCACAACCCCTTTTGATTAACACCCAAATCAAGAACATTAAACCATTGAAGATCAAAACACATCAGATGCCATTTCAGCTTTCTTCGCAAACAGAGACATGCCAAATTCGGTAACAGACAACAAAACTCAGAAGATGGGAAGCATAAGGGAACGGAAAAAAAAAGGAAAGATGCAAGACAGCAATACATCAAAGTTTCTCAGGCAATTCATCGAACAGGTCGAGGGCATCAGAAATTTTACTAATCTTCTACTCAACTAAAGCTATATTCAGCCCCAAAATTTTGTTAACAACACAAGGGACCCCAGTCCAGTCGACATTCAGAGCATACATACTTCCAATTCATGAATAACCCGACAGAAAAATTGCTACAAGCCACAACATGAAAAATAAAACAGACTTCGAAAGCTTATAAAAAACTGAATTTGGAAGGTTAATGACGGCTTACCTTATCCAGACTGGCGTCCCTTTCTTCTTGCCTCCTTCAATCTGGATTTGGCCATGGAAACTTCGTTGACTGCATTGGGGTCCAGTCAGACCTTGCCTTCGCCGCACTTGGGAACGCAGGCGGCGATGATGGATTGGCGGTGAGGTGGTGGCGCTTTCCTGGCAGTAGCAGCGGCTGCGATGGCGTCGGTTTCTTGATGGGCTTTGAATGCCTCTCTTTCCGCTGCAGCAGCAACTGCAATTCTGGGGGAGGCAGACCATAAAATGAAGAAACGGCTTCGGCTTCCTTAGGTCGTTTGGTCCAGAGGGCAGAGTTGGTGGCGACGTCGTTGACCTGAGCATCGGAGGGTTTGGCTTGAGGTGATTGGCGGCTGTCGGCATGGTCACGGTGGACTGATGACGAAGGTGGAGGTGGTGCCAGATTGAAGTTGAAACCCCCATCTCCCTTGCTCTTTTCTTCC
>NW_020862460.1:0-13943 GCF_003713205.1 Coffea eugenioides | reverse complement strand
CCGTATCCTTTTAATGAATGTTACTATCGCTTTCCATTGTAAATGTTTCTTGAATTCTTGATACTCCATATTTAATGTTTTGTAAATGTCGTAATTTTTTCTGGATTTATCATTTGATTTATGACATATTTGATTTATGACATCATTGAAATGAACTATTGTTAAACCGATTTGATTACTGATTTACTGGTTACTCGCTGAGCTTCTAACTCACCCCAAAAATATTTTATTCCCCTCCACAGGGCTCGTGGCGAAGGAAGGCTTGTAGTGCTTATTCACGTGACTGGATGGCTTAGTTGGAATTGTTATATTCTGTACAGTTTGGATTTGGAATTATTTCCGCTTGGGAATTGTTTCCGCTGCATTTGTGACACGTAATTATTGGAGACTTGGATGTAATATTTGAGATTTATATTGTAATTTATTTGAGAACTTTAATGAACGACTGAGTCCCGGCGAGAGTTGGGCAGGCGGCCCGCCGAACCCTCTGGTTCGCCTTAGGGGGAGGTGGGGTCGTCACAGTTGGTATCAGAGTTTAGGGTTCAGATCTCTGTAGTGTATCCTAAGCTTGAAGTTTAGGATGCCGGACTGTGGGTTTGGTTTGCAATATTAGTGATTCTTGCGGGATATCTCGACTTGATTGGTACAAGATGGAATGTCGAGGACGACATTCTTTTAAGGATGGGAGTTTGTGACGCCCCGAAAAGTATTAGTGTGAGAACCCGAAAATTTTCTAATTTTCTAGGGTTTATTTTATTTAATCGCCCGCCTTTTCTAAATTTTCTTTATTAGAAAAATTCCCCAGATAAAGTTTATGAGTAAATATAGTTTTAAAATGATTTTTCTAGTATCGGTTAGTTTTTGAGAAATTAAAAGCGTATTTTGGACGTGGGACCCGCTAGTGCGGTAAACGCATTATATATTTGACAACTTGTTGGAATTTTGTATTAAGTGATATTATTTTACAAGGTGTTAAGATATTTGTATTAGAGAGACAAAAAGATAAGTTTTGAACCAAAAGGTGACAAGTGTCACCATAAGATTAAGTCTTGAGTTTGACTACTATTCATAACTTTACCATTTAATTCAAATTGGCCCAAAAATCACTTCATTTTGCAAGCTTCTTGGCCGAATGTTCTTGCTCAAGAAAGAAAGAAAAGCTCTCAATTTGTTCCTTCTATTTCTTGCTCAATCTTCAAATCCAACCAATAAAACTCCAAATCATTCCATAAAATCTCTTTGCTAAGTGGTCTTGAGGTGTTTTGTGGAGTTGTTTGGAAAGCTAAGGTGATTTGTTGCTCTATCTCTTGTATGGCTAAGGTGAGTTGTGAAGAACCACTCTCCTCCCTCTAGTGATGCTTAATTGATGATTAGTGGTGGTATAAGGTGCAACTTTATGGATTATTTCTTGGTTTTGGTTGAATTGGTGAAGTTTTATAATTTTTGGAGATTTTTCTGTTTTAATATGAGTATGATTATGTGGTCATGTATGATGATTGGAAATGATGCTTGAGGACTCTATGAGGTGGAAAAAGTGAGTAATTGCAACCAATTTCTGTTTGGAAGAAAAATTGACAAGTTAGGGTTCATGATGATTACATTCTGCCCGAATTTATATCTCATATATAGAGGCCGAATTGGCCTTGGCTTAAAACATTAAAGTTGTAGGGAATGATATTTTAGAGGTGCCTACAAAATTTCAGGTCAATCGGAGTAATGTAGAATGAGAAAAGTCGAAATTACTATTGCTGTTCTGGTTTTATCCGAATGTAAGACTTGCGCCTGTAATTGGTTGTTTTGGCTGGAATTGATTCCGAATTGGTTGTTGAGGCCTTCTGATGAAATTTAGCCCTGTTTCTTAGCTTTCAGCTGGTTTTGGAATTTTTGGATTTGGACTTGGAGACCCTGATTTATGATGTTTCCGCTAGAATGCGTTTTGTGAACCTATTTTTGTGATTCTGGTGTAGTATCTTGCATTTTTGACCTGGTTACACTCGAAACTGGGTTGAGTGACCTTCTGTAATATTGTAGCCCTATCCCTTAGTTTCGAAACGGTGGGTCTTTCACCTTCATCCGACCATCGTAGTGCGTTTGGTACCATTACCGCAAAATGACGTCAAAACAGTTTTTCTGATTTTGAGCTTAACTTTCATTTCCGGACTTTTCCCTAGCTTGACTTGTACTAGTACTACGTGGAGCTTGCTGAATGGCTATTGGATGAACTTGTTGTTGTGTGTGTACCTTTGGGATTGGAATGAGAAAATAATGAAGCCATGATGGCTGGAAAAGTTAGTAAATTCAAGGGAAGTGCTGTCCGAACTTTGAAGGGACCTGTTTGCATAGGGTTTGTGATCTAAGACTTGGATTTGAGCAAGGCAATGATATATGATGGATGATTTCTGAGCCATGGAAGTGAGTGACTTCAAACTATTTCTAAAGTTAATTATGAACCGTTTCCTGCATTATTTACTTTTGAACTGTTTTCTTGTCTTATTTACTTTTGACCTGTTTCCAAAGTTACTTTTGAACCGTTTTCTTGCATATCATGCGTGCTTGTATGTGACTGATCAGGATTTCTGTGTAACTCAATACAAAAATGAGTTTACTATGAATTGGCACTTAGGCGAGGGTGTATTTTATCGCACTCGATCTAAACCCCATTAGTTGCTATTAATACCTGTGAAATATGATTTTTATGATTTGTTATAGAGCATTCATGGCTTGTGAATATTTGCAGAGCATTTATTGCTTGAGAGCATTTATTGCTTGAACCAGAGCATTTATTGCTTGAACCAGAGCATTTATTGCTTGAAAAATATTTTAGAGCATTTATTGCTCGTGACTTGGGCAAGAGAAGTGAGCTGTGTAGCTCAGGATCTTAAGAGTCAACCAGTGATCAAACTCGACAAAAGAATTGGCTTGGGAGCCACCCGTATCCTTTTAATGAATGTTACTATCGCTTTCCATTGTAAATGTTTCTTGAATTCTTGATACTCCATATTTAATGTTTTGTAAATGTCGTAATTTTTTCTGGATTTATCATTTGATTTATGACATATTTGATTTATGACATCATTGAAATGAACTATTGTTAAACCGATTTGATTACTGATTTTACTGGTTACTCGCTGAGTTTCTAACTCACCCCAAAAATATTTTATTCCCCTCCACAGGGCTCGTGGCGAAGGAAGGCTTGTAGTGCTTATTCACGTGACTGGATGGCTTAGTTGAAATTGTTATATTCTGTACAGTTTGGATTTGGAATTATTTCCGCTTGGGAATTGTTTCCGCTGCATTTGTGACACGTAATTATTGGAGACTTGGATGTAATATTTGAGATTTATATTGTAATTTATTTGAGGACTTTAGTGAACGACTGAGTCCCGGCGAGAGTTGGGCAGGCGGCCCGCCGAACCCTCTGGTTCGCCTTAGGGGGAGGTGGGGTCGTCACAGTTGGTATCAGAGCTTAGGCTTCAAATCTCTGTAGTGTAATCCTAGGGCTTGAAGTTATAGGATGCCGGACTGTGGTTTGGTTTGCAATATTAGTGATCTTGCGGGATATTCGACTTTGATGGATACAAGCATGGCAATGATCGAGGGACGACATTCTTTAAGGAGGGGGGGGGGAGTTTTGTGACGCCCCGAAAGTTCTGAGTGTGGAAGACCGAAAATTTTTCTAAATCTTCTAGGGTTTCATTATTAATTTAATCGCCCGCCTTTTCTACATTTCTTTATTAGAAAAATTACCCAGATAAAGTTTATGAGTAAATATAGTTTTAAAATGATTTTTCTAGTATCGGTTAGTTTTTGAGAAATTAAAAGCGTATTTTGGACGTGGGACCCGCTAGTGCGGTAAATGCATTATATTTTTGACAACTTGTTGAAATTTTGTATTAAGTGATATTATTTTACAAGGTGTTAAGATATTTGTATTGGAGAGACAAAAAGATAAGTTTTTGAACCAAAAGGTGACAAGTGTCACCATAAGATTAAGTCTTGAGTTTGACTACTATTCATAACTTTACCATTTAATTCAAATTGGCCCAAAAATCACTTCATTTTACAAGCTTCTTGGCCGAATGTTCTTGCTCAATAAAGAAAGAAAAGCTCTCAATTTCTTCCTTCTATTTCTTGTTCAATCTTCAAATCCAACCAATAAAACTCCAAATCATTCCATAAAATCTCTTTGCTAAGTGGTCTTGAGGTGTTTTGTAGAGTTGTTTGGAAAGCTAAGGTGATTTGTTGCTCTATCTCTTGTATGGCTAAGGTGAGTTGTGAAGAACCACTCTCCTCCCTCTTGTGATGCTTAATTGATGATTAGTGGTGGTATAAGGTGCAACTTTATGGATTATTTCTTGGTTTTGGTTGAATTGGTGAAGTTTTATAATTTTTGGAGATTTTTCTGTTTTAATATGAGTATGATTATGTGGTCATGTATGATGATTGGAAATGATGCTTGAGGACTCTATGAGGTGGAAAAAGTGAGTAATTGCAACCAATTTCTGTTTGGAAGAAAAATTGACAAGTTAGGGTTCGTGATGATTACATTCTGCCCGAATTTATATCTCATATATAGAGGCCGAATTGGCCTTGGCTTAAAACATTAAAGTTGTAGGGAATGACATTTTAGAGGGGCCTACAAAATTTCAGGTCAATCGGAGTAATGTAGAATGAGAAAAGTCGAAATTACTTATTGCTTGTTCTTGTTTTATAACCGGATTGTAAGGACTTTGCGCCGTAATTGGTTGTTTTGTGGAATTTGATTCCGAATTGGTTGTTGAGGCCTTCTGCATGAAATATAGCCCTCGTTTCTTAGCTTTCAGCTTGGTTTGGAATTCTGGATTTGGACTTGGAGGAACCCTGAATTTATGATGTTTCGCTAGAATGCGTTTTTGTGACCTATTTTTTGATCTGTGTTAGTATCTGCATTTTTGATCCATGGTATACACTCTGAAAACTGGTTGAGGACCTTCTGTAATATTGTTAGCCCTATCTTCCTTTAGTTTCGAAACGGTGGGTCTTTCACCTTCAATCCGAACCATCGAGTGCGTGGTACCATACCATACCGCAAAAATGACGTCAAAACAGTTTTTTCTGATTTTTGAAACTTAACTTTCATTTTCCGGGACTTTTCCCTAGCTTGACTTGTACTAGTACTACGTGGAGCTCTGCTGAATGTATGTGGATGAACTTGTTTGGTGTATGTTGTACCTTTGGGATTGGAATGAGAAAAATAATGAAGCCATGATTGGCTGGAAAAGGTTAGTAAATTCAACGGGAAGTGCTGTCCGAAACTTTTGAAGGGACCTGTTTGCAAGGTGTCATCTAAGACTTGGATTTTGAGCAAGCCAATGATATATGATGGATGATTTCTTAGCCTGGAAGTGAGTGACTTCAAACTATTCTAAGTTAATATGACCGTTTCCTGCATTATTTACTTTTGACCTGTTTCCAAAGTTACTTTTGAACCGTTTTCTTGCATATCATGCGTGCTTGTATGTGACTGATCAGGATTTCTGTGTAACTCAATACAAAAATGAGTTTACTATGAATGGGCACTTAGGCGAGGGTGTATTTTATCGCACTCGATCTAAACCCCATTAGTTGCTATTAATACCTGTGAAATATGATTTTTATGATTTGTTATAGAGCATTCATGGCTTGTGAATATTTGCAGAGCATTTATTGCTTGAGAGCATTTATTGCTTGAACCAGAGCATTTATTGCTTGAAAAATATTTTAGAGCATTTATTGCTCGTGACTTGGGCAAGAGAAGTGAGCTGTGTAGCTCAGGATCTTAAGGGTCAACCAGTGATCAAACTCGACAAAAGAATTGGCTTGGGAGCCACCCGTATCCTTTTAATGAATGTTACTATCGCTTTCCATTGTAAATGTTTCTTGAATTCTTGATACTCCATATTTAATGTTTTGTAAATGTCGTAATTTTTTCTGGATTTATCATTTGATTTATGACATATTTGATTTATGACATCATTGAAATGAACTATTGTTAAACCGATTTGATTACTGATTTACTGGTTACTCGCTGAGCTTCTAACTCACCCCAAAAATATTTTATTCCCCTCCACAGGGCTCGTGGCGAAGGAAGGCTTGTAGTGCTTATTCACGTGACTGGATGGCTTAGTTGGAATTGTTATATTCTGTACAGTTTGGATTTGGAATTATTTCCGCTTGGGAATTGTTTCCGCTGCATTTGTGACACGTAATTATTGGAGACTTGGATGTAATATTTCAGATTTATATTGTAATTTATTTGAGGACTTTAGTGAACGACTGAGTCCCGGCGAGAGTTGGGCAGGCGGCCCGCCGAACCCTCTGGTTCGCCTTAGGGGGAGCTGGGGTCGTCACTGTTGGTATCAGAGCTTAGGTTTCAGATCTCTGTAGTGTATCCTAGGCTTGAAGTTTAGGATGCCGGACTGTGGGTTTGGTTTGCAATATTAGTGATTCTTGCGGGATATCTCGACTTGATTGGTACAAGATGGAATGTCGAGGACGACATTCTTTTAAGGATGGGAGTTTGTGACGCCCCGAAAAGTATGAGTGAGTAATTGCAACCAATTTCTGTTTGGAAGAAAAATTGACAAGTTAGGGTTCATGATGATTACATTCTGCCTGAATTTATATCTCATATATAGAGGCCGAATTGGCCTTGGCTTAAAACATTAAAGTTGTAGGGAATGATATTTTAGAGGTGCCTACAAAATTTCAGGTCAATCGGAGTAATGTAGAATGAGAAAAGTCGAAATTACTATTGCTGTTCTGGTTTTATCCGAATGTAAGACTTGCGCCTGTAATTGGTTGTTTTGGCTGGAATTGATTCCGAATTGGTTATTGAGGCCTTCTGATGAAATTTAGCCCTTTTTCTTAGCTTTCAGCTGGTTTTGGAATTTTTGGATTTGGACTTGGAGACCCTGATTTATGATGTTTCCGCTAGAATGCGTTTTGTGAACCTATTTTTGTGATTCTGGTGTAGTATCTTGCATTTTTGACCTGGTTACACTCGAAACTGGGTTGAGTGACCTTCTGTAATATTGTAGCCCTATCCCTTAGTTTCGAAACGGTGGGTCTTTCACCTTCATCCGACCATCGTAGTGCGTTTGGTACCATTACCGCAAAATGACGTCAAAACAGTTTTTCTGATTTTGAGCTTAACTTTCATTTCCGGACTTTTCCCTAGCTTGACTTGTACTAGTACTACGTGGAGCTTGCTGAATGGCTATTGGATGAACTTGTTGTTGTGTGTGTACCTTTGGAATTGGAATGAGAAAATAATGAAGCCATGGTGGCTGGAAAAGTTAGTAAATTCAAGGGAAGTGCTGTCCGAACTTTGAAGGGACCTGTTTGCATAGGGTTTGTGATCTAAGACTTGGATTTGAGCAAGGCAATGATATATGATGGATGATTTCTGAGCCATGGAAGTGAGTGACTTCAAACTATTTCTAAAGTTAATTATGAACCGTTTCCTGCATTATTTACAAAGTTACTTTTGAACTGTTTTCTTGTCTTATTTACTTTTGACCTGTTTCCAAAGTTACTTTTGAACCGTTTTCTTGCATATCATGTGTGCTTGTATGTGACTGATCAGGATTTCTGTGTAACTCAATACAAAAATGAGTTTACTATGAATGGGTACTTAGGCGAGGGTGTATTTTATCGCACTCGATCTAAACCCCATTAGTTGCTATTAATACCTGTGAAATATGATTTTTATGATTTGTTATAGAGCATTCATGGCTTGTGAATATTTGCAGAGCATTTATTGCTTGAGAGCATTTATTGCTTGAACCAGAGCATTTATTGCTTGAGAGCATTTATTGCTTGAACCAGAGCATTTATTGCTTGAACCAGAGCATTTATTGCTTGAGAGCATTTATTGCTTGAAAAATATTTTATAGCATTTATTGCTCGTGACTTGGGCAAGAGAAGTGAGCTGTGTAGCTCAGGATCTTAAGGGTCAACCAGTGATCAAACTCGACAAAAGAATTGGCTTGGGAGCCACCCGTATCCTTTTAATGAATGTTACTATCGCTTTCCATTGTAAATGTTTCTTGAATTCTTGATACTCCATATTTAATGTTTTGTAAATGTCGTAATTTTTTCTGGATTTATCATTTGATTTATGACATATTTGATTTATGACATCATTGAAATGAACTATTGTTAAACCGATTTGATTACTGATTTTACTGGTTACTCGCTGAGCTTCTAACTCACCCCAAAAATATTTTATTCCCCTCCACAGGGCTCGTGGCGAAGGAAGGCTTGTAGTGCTTATTCACGTGACTGGATGGCTTAGTTGGAATTGTTATATTCTGTACAGTTTGGATTTGGAATTATTTCCGCTTGGGAATTGTTTCCGCTGCATTTGTGACACGTAATTATTGGAGACTTGGATGTAATATTTGAGATTTATATTGTAATTTATTTGAGGACTTTAGTGAACGATTGAGTCCCGGCGAGAGTTGGGCAGGCGGCCCGCCGAACCCTCTGGTTCGCCTTAGGGGGAGGTGGGGTCGTCACAGTTGGTATCAGAGCTTAGGCTTCAGATCTCTATAGTGTATCCTAGGCTTGAAGTTTAGGATGCCGGACTGTGGGTTTGGTTTGCAATATTAGTGATTCTTGCGGGATATCTCGACTTGATTGGTACAAGATGGAATGTCGAGGACGACATTCTTTTATGGATGGGAGTTTGTGACGCCCCGAAAAGTATGAGTGTGAGAACCCGAAAATTTTTTAATTTTCTAGGGTTTATTTTATTTAATCGCCCGCCTTTTCTACATTTTCTTTATTAGAAAAATTACCCAGATAAAGTTTATGAGTAAATATAGTTTTAAAATGATTTTTCTAGTATCGGTTAGTTTTTGAGAAATTAAAAGCGTATTTTGGACGTGGGACCCGCTAGTGCGGTAAATGCATTATATTTTTGACAACTTGTTGAAATTTTGTATTAAGTGATATTATTTTACAAGGTGTTAAGATATTTGTATTGGAGAGACAAAAAGATAAGTTTTGAACCAAAAGGTGACAAGTGTCACCATAAGATTAAGTCTTGAGTTTGACTACTATTCATAACTTTACCATTTAATTCAAATTGGCCCAAAAATCACTTCATTTTGCAAGCTTCTTGGCCGAATGTTCTTGCTCAAGAAAGAAAGAAAAGCGCTCAATTTCTTCCTTTTATTTCTTGCCCAATCTTCAAATCCAACCAATAAAACTCCAAATCATTCCATAAAATCTCTTTGCTAAGTGGTCTTGAGGTGTATTGTGGAGTTGTTTGGAAAGCTAAGGTGATTTGTTGCTCTATCTCTTGTATGGCTAAGCTGAGTTGTGAAGAACCACTCTCCTCCCTCTTGTGATGCTTAATTGATGATTAGTGGTGGTATAAGGTGCAACTTTATGGATTATTTCTTGGTTTTGGTTGAATTGGTGAAGTTTTATAATTTTTGGAGATTTTTCTGTTTTAATATGAGTATGATTATGTGGTCATGTATGATGATTGGAAATGATGCTTGAGGACTCTATGAGGTGGAAAAAGTGAGTAATTGCAACCAATTTCTGTTTGGAAGAAAAATTGACAAGTTAGGGTTCATGATGATTACATTCTGCCCGAATTTATATCTCATATATAGAGGCCGAATTGGCCTTGGCTTAAAACATTAAAGTTGTAGGGAATGACATTTTAGAGGTGCCTATAAAATTTCAGGTCAATCGGAGTAATGTAGAATGAGAAAAGTCGAAATTACTATTGCTGTTCTGGTTTTATCCGAATGTAAGACTTGCGCCTGTAATTGGTTGTTTTGGCTGGAATTGATTCCGAATTGGTTGTTGAGGCCTTCTGATGAAATTTAGCCCTGTTTCTTAGTTTTCAGCTGGTTTTGGAATTTTTGGATTTGGACTTGGAGACCCTGATTTATGATGTTTCCGCTAGAATGCGTTTTGTGAACCTATTTTTGTGATTCTGGTGTAGTATCTTGCATTTTTGACCTGGTTACACTCGAAACTGGGTTGAGTGACCTTCTGTAATATTGTAGCCCTATCTCTTAGTTTCGAAACGGTGGGTCTTTCACCTTCATCCGACCATCGTAGTGCGTTTGGTACCATTACCACAAAATGACGTCAAAACAGTTTTTCTGGTTTTGAGCTTAACTTTCATTTCCGGACTTTTCCCTAGCTTGACTTGTACTAGTACTACGTGGAGCTTGCTGAATGGCTATTGGATGAACTTGTTGTTGTGTGTGTACCTTTGGGATTGGAATGAGAAAATAATGAAGCCATGATGGCTGGAAAAGTTAGTAAATTCAAGGGAAGTGCTGTCCGAACTTTGAAGGGACCTGTTTGCATAGGGTTTGTGATCTAAGACTTGGATTTGAGCAAGGCAATGATATATGATGGATGATTTCTGTGCCATGGAAGTGAGTGACTTCAAACTATTTCTAAAGTTAATTATGAACCGTTTCCTGCATTATTTACTTTTGAACTGTTTCCAAAGTTACTTTTGAACTGTTTTCTTGTCTTATTACTTACCCTGTTTCCAAAGTACTTGACACGTTTCTTCATTATCATGCGTGCTGGTTGTATCTGATCAGGATTTCTGTGTAACTTCAATACAAAAAATGAGTTTACTATGAATTGGCACTTAGGCGACGTGTATTTTTATCGCACTCGATCTAACACCCATTAGTCTAATTAATACCTTGAAACTATGATTTTTATGATTTGTTATAGAGCATTTCATGGCTTGTTGAATATTTGCAGCAGCATTTATTGCTGAGGCATTTATTGCTTGAAACCAGAGCATTTATTGCTTGAAAAAATATTTTAGAGCATTTATTGCTCGTTGACTTGGGCAAGAGAAGTGAGGCTTGTGTAGCTCCCAGCGATCTTAAGGGTCAACCAGTGATCAACTCGACAAAAGAATTGGGTTTGGGAAGCCACCCGTATCCTTTAATGAATGTTACTTATCGCTTTCCATTGTAAATGTTTCTGAATTCTTTATTACTTCCATATTTAATGTTTTGTAAATGGTTCGTTAATTTTTCTGGATTTATCATTTATTTATGACATATTGATTATTGACATCATTGAAATGAAACTATTGTTAAACCGATTTGATTACTGATTTTACTGGTTACTCGCTGAGCTTCTAACTCCACCCAAAAATATTTTATTCCCCTCCAAGGGCTCGTGGCGAAGGGAAGGCTTTAGTGCTTATTCACGTGACTGGATGGCTTAGTTGGAATTGTTAATTCTGTTACAGTTTGGATTTGGAATTATATTTCCGCTTAGGGAATTGTTTCCGCTCTGCATTTGTGACACGTAATTATTGGAGACTTGGATGTAATATTGAGATTTATATTGTAACTTATTTGAGAACTTTTAATGAACGACTGAGTCCCGGCGAGAGTTGGGCAGGCGGCCCGCCGAACCCTCTGGTTCGCCTAGGGCGGAGGTGGAGTCGTCCACGTTGGTATCAGAGTTTAGGTTCAAGATCTCTTTGTAGTTATACCTAAGCCTGAAAGTTAGGATGCCGGTACTGTGGGTTTGGTTTGCAATATTAGTGATTCTTGCGGGATATCTCGACTTGATTGGTACAAGATGGAATGTCGAGGACGACATTCTTTTAAGGATGGGAGTTTGTGACGCCCCGAAAAGTATGAGTGTGAGAACCCGAAAATTTTCTAATTTTCTAGGGTTTATTTTATTTAATCGCCCGCCTTTTCTAAATTTTCTTTATTAGAAAAATTCCCCAGATAAAGTTTATGAGTAAATATAGTTTTAAAATGATTTTTCTAGTATCGGTTAGTTTTTGAGAAATTAAAAGCGTATTTTGGACGTGGGACCCGCTAGTGCGGTAAACGCATTATATATTTGACAACTTGTTGGAATTTTGTATTAAGTGATATTATTTTACAAGGTGTTAAGATATTTGTATTGGAGAGACAAAAAGATAAGTTTTGAACCAAAAGGTGACAAGTGTCACCATAAGATTAAGTCTTGAGTTTGACTACTATTCATAACTTTACCATTTAATTCAAATTGGCCCAAAAATCACTTCATTTTGCAAGCTTCTTGGCCGAATGTTCTTGCTCAAGAAAGAAAGAAAAGCTCTCAATTTCTTCCTTCTATTTCTTGCTCAATCTTCAAATCCAACCAATAAAACTCCAAATCATTCCATAAAATCTCTTTGCTAAGTGGTCTTGAGGTGTTTTGTGGAGTTGTTTGGAAAGCTAAGGTAATTTGTTGCTCTATCTCTTGTATGGCTAAGGTGAGTTGTGAAGAACCACTCTCCTCCCTCTAGTGATGCTTAATTGATGATTAGTGGTGGTATAAGGTGCAACTTTATGGATTATTTCTTGGTTTTGGTTGAATTGGTGAAGTTTTATAATTTTTGGAGATTTTTCTGTTTTAATATGAGTATGATTATGTGGTCATGTATGATGATTGGAAATGATGCTTGAGGACTCCATGAGGTGGAAAAAGTGAGTAATTGCAACCAATTTCTGTTTGGAAGAAAAATTGACAAGTTAGGGTTCATGATGATCTACTTCTGCCCGAATTTATATTCTCATATATTAGAGGCCGGAATTGGCCTTGGCTTTAATAACATTTAAAGTTGTAGGGATGACATTTTAGAGGTGCCTTACAAAATTTCAGTTCAATCGGGTAATGTTAGACATGGAGAAAAGTCGAATTACTATGCTGTTGTGGTTTTCCAATGGTAAGACCTTGCGCCTTGTAATTGGTTGTTTGGCTGGATTGATTCCGAATTGGTTGTTGAGGCCTTCTGCATGAATGTTACCTGTTCTTAGCTTTCAGCTGGTTTGGAATTTCTGGATTTGGACTTGGAGACCTCTCGATATATTGATGTTTCTCCGCTAGAATGCTTTTCTGAACCTATTTTTGCCCTGATTCTGACTGTAGTATCTTGCATTTTTGACCTGGTATACACTCGAAAACTGGCTTGATGTTGACCTTCTGTAATATTGTATCCCTATCTCTTAGTTTCGAAACGGTGGGTCTTTCACCTTCATCCGACCATCGTAGTGCGTTTGGTACCATTACCACAAAATGACGTCAAAACAGTTTTTCTGGTTTTGAGCTTAACTTTCATTTCCGGACTTTTCCCTAGCTTGACTTGTACTAGTACTACGTGGAGCTTGCTGAATGGCTATTGGATGAACTTGTTGTTGTGTGTGTACCTTTGGATTGGAATGAGGAAATAATGAAGCCATGATGGCTGGAAAAGTTAGTAAATTCAAGGGAAGTGCTGTCCGAACTTTGAAGGGACCTGTTTGCATAGGGTTTGTGATCTAAGACTTGGATTTGAGCAAGGCAATGATATATGATGGATGATTTCTGAGCCATGGAAGTGAGTGACTTCAAACTATTTCTAAAGTTAATTATGAACCGTTTCCTGCATTATTTACTTTTGAACTGTTTCCAAAGTTACTTTTGAACTGTTTCCAAAGTTACTTTTGAACTGTTTTCTTGTCTTATTTACTTTTGACCTGTTTCCAAAGTTACTTTTGAACCGTTTTCTTGCATATCATGCGTGCTTGTATGTGACTGATCAGGATTTCTGTGTAACTCAATACAAAAATGAGTTTACTATGAATGGGCACTTAGACGAGTGTGTATTTTATCGCACTCGATCTAAACCCCATTAGTTGCTATTAATACCTGTGAAATATGATTTTTATGATTTGTTATAGAGCATTCATGGCTTGTGAATATTTGCAGAGCATTTATTGCTTGAGAGCATTTATTGCTTGAACCAGAGCATTTATTGCTTGAAAAATATTTTAGAGCATTTATTGCTCGTGACTTGGGCAAGAGAAGTGAGCTGTGTAGCTCAGGATCTTAAGGGTCAACCAGTGATCAAACTCGACAAAAGAGTTGGCTTGGGAGCCACCCGTATCCTT
>NW_020862459.1:0-32960 GCF_003713205.1 Coffea eugenioides | reverse complement strand
TTTTGAGCTGCCCAGGCCAATGCACAGCAGCTTTTCTCAATGAATGAATAATTAGCCTCATACTGCGTGAACTTCTTGCTTAGATAGTAAATGGCTTGCTCCTTCCTTCCAGAGTCATCATGCTGCCTAAGGACACAACCAACTGCTTCTTCAAGCACAGATAGGTACATGATTAATGGTCGACCCGGCTTGGGTGGCACCAGGACTGGCGGATGTAACAAATAGTCTTTGATTTTATCAAAAGCTTGTTGGCATTCTTCACTCCAATACAAGGGCACATTCTTTCTCAACAATTTGAACAACGGCTCGCATGTGGCAGTTAACTGGGCAATGAATCTCCCAATAAAATTGATCTTTCCTAAGAAGCTTTTCAAGTCCTTTTGAGTTTTCGGCACTGGCATATCTCGAATTGCTTTGATTTTTGCTGGATCTATCTCTATGCCTCTTTTACTAACAATGAAACCCAACAATTTACCAGCTGGTGCCCCAAAAGCGCATTTCGCAGGATTTAGCTTCAAATTGTACTTTCGCAACCTTTCGAACAGCTTCTTCAAATCAACCAAATGGTTCTCTGCCCTTTTAGACTTGATTATGATGTCATCCACGTAGACCTCCATCTCCCGGTGGATCATATCATGAAACAGGGTAGTCATGGTCCTTTGATAAGTAGCTCCGGCATTTTTTAAACCAAATGGCATCACTCGGTAGCAAAACGTGCCCCAAGGGGTGATAAAAGCAGTCTTCTCCCTATCCTCTTCTGCCATCAAAATCTGGTGGTATCCAGCGAAACAATCACAAAAAGATTCAATCTCATGCCCAGCGGTACTGTCCAGGAGAATGTGAATATTTGGCAGAGGAAAATCATCTTTAGGACTGGCCTTATTGAGGTCTCTATAATCCACACAAACTCGCACCTCTCCATTCTTTTTTGGAACAGGGACTGGATTCGAAAGCCAAATAGGGTAATGGGAAACAATGATAATGTTGGTTTTGAGCTGTTTTTCAATTTGTTCTTTTATTTTGAGGCCATATCTGGTTTGAATTTTCGGGGTTTTTGTTTTACGGGTGGAAAAGTAGGGTCTGTGGGCAACTTATGCACTACCACATCAGTTGAAATACCAGTCATATCATCATAGGACCATGCGAATACATCCTGGAATATAGTCAAAAATTCAAGCATCTCCTTTTTCTGCCTCTCATTCAAATGAATACTAATTTGCACCTCCTTAACTTCATCTTTAGTGCCAATGTTAACCTTTTCTGTTTCTTCCAGGTTCGGTTTTGGTTTCTCCTCATATTGTTCAAAGTCCTTTGCAAAAGAATCGAATACCTCCTCATTATCACTCTCGCTTTGGAGCTCGGATTCCCAGACCTCCAAGTCGTGAGTGATATAGAGATTGCCATTATTGAATTCCAGAATAGTGATATCCAAAGGGTCAAATAGTTTTATTTTTGGCCATCTGAAAGAATTAACGAATTTGGGATAATAAGCAAACAAATATACAACAAACAAATGAACAAGCAACATGATAGCAATATAAACAAACGAATAAACAAATCAACATGACAAGAACAACTTGTGCATTTTCATAAAACCTTTGATTGAAAGCGAAAACAAAAGAAAACAAGCAGGAACGAAATGAAAACTTAACAATATTTTCACGTGCAAACTTTAGTCAAAGGTAAAGATGCTTTCATTAGCTATTTACAGATGCAGAAGTATTTTCATGAATTCGTATGAATGACAAACCCCTTTAGGTTTACCGAAACTCCTTCTGAATGGGCAGAAACTCGACTGTCCAATTGGAAATTGATCCTTCAGGGATGTCGGAAAACTCGGCCTCATCTGGGAAACTGTATTCAAATGTTGCCCCAATGAACAATTGGGCCAAACTAGTTTCGATTCCGTCAACTGGGTTAATCTCTGACGTGATCACTCGGTTGGTCGTGGAAAAGTATAATGCAGTGGTGGAATATCAAGGGCGCTTTGCCTGCCTTCTTTCTCTGCTCTCTTGCGTTCCTTCATTTCTTTGATGTCTTTAGCGGTTGGTCGGAAACCCAAACCGAATGAATCCTTTTTCTCCACAATTTCCACTGATTTCATAATTCCTTGCAGATCACGTCCCAGCCCTTTGTCAAACTCATATCCTCCGCGGATCATTTCCTTAGCCATCATGACACTGGCCTTTGACAGAGCTCGTTCCTCTTTTGTTATCCAAGTTACGGAGACGATATCAGCTGTGCTATGAGGGGTCACTATGGCGTTTCGGCTACCATCTTCTTTGGACCCAGAATCAGCAATCACGAGGCAATCCTCCTCGGCAAAGATAGTTATCAATTTGTCATTTACTATGAATTTCAACAATTGATGCAATGAAGAAGGCACCGCTCCGGACTTATGAATCCACGGCCTTCCAAGCAAAATATTGTAAACACTAGAAAAATGCATAACTTGGCAAGCTATTTGAAACTGTGCGGACCCCATCTCGACTACTAAATCCACTTCTCCTAGAGGTTCTCTTTGTGCTCCATCAAAACTTCTAACTATGGTCCCTGAAGGCCTCAGCTTGATATCTTGCAACCCTAGCTTTTCCAAGGTACTCCAAGGACAGATATTAAGCGCAGATCCATTGTCAATCAATACCTTTGGCAAAATTTTCCCGTTGCACCTCACAACTATGTACAGAGCCTTGTTATGTCCAATGCCTTCCGCAGATAACTCATCATCAGAGAAAGTGATTTGTTTTGTAAATAACACACTCCCAACTATATGTCAGAAATTAGCAACCGAAATGTCCTTAGGGATTTGAGCTTTGGTCAACACTTCGAGCAACGCATCCCTATGCATATCCGAAGAAAAGAGCAGATCCAACATGGATATTTGGGCGGGCGACTTGCTTAGCTTCTCGACTACATTATATTCGCTTCTTTGGAGCCTTTTAAGAAAATCCAAGGCTTCCTTCTCGGTAATTGTTGGTTTAGCGGGCAGCTCGGGGTTATTTGTTTGAATCGGAATGGTAGCTCCAAACGGACTTGCAATCCTCCCTGGTCTAGTGACCACTGACACCTCTTCTTTGGCAATTGACTTTTCTCCAATTTGTATGACAGGTTCATCGTAGTTCCATGGCACTCGCTGCAAACTCAGAACAGGCTCCTGCTCCGGAAATTCGATGACCATTGGCTCCAAAGCCTTGCTCTCAGCTAGAGTGAGATCCAAAATAAAAGGCCTTTTATCCTCCTCAAACGGCACCTCTATTATAAATGGTTGGTCTGTGATCCCAAACACCTCAGCTTCCCTTGCCAATTTTTTGACTTGCTCCTCATACTCTGCATCGTCCAGAATGACTCCAATGGTATTAGCGTGTTCAGGCAAGGGGTTCCTATTTATATTCGGCCCTTGTGCCTCCTTTTTCCTGATTACAATCTCTCCGGCTTCAATCATATCTTGAATTCTATGCTTAAGAGCCTTGCAATCAACAGTCGAATGTCCGGGTGCCCCTGAATGATAAGCACAGACGGCTTGTGGGTTATACCCAGCGTATATGCCATATGGATAGGTCAGAGGGGGTACCGTGCCAATCTTTCCGGCGGCCTTCAACTGGTCATACAATTGGTCTAGAGGCCTGCCTAAATCGGTAAATGTACGGCTACGGGATTGGTTGTAAGGTTCAGGAGGTTGAGGATGACTATAAACAGGTCTATTTAGGGGAGGAAATCTTGGGTTATATGGAGGGCGAGGTCGGTTTTGGGGTGGATTTGGTTGAGAGATTTGAAAATGGGCTAAAGGTGGGTTAGGATAGCTTGGGCGAGGCCGAGGGTGATGGATATTGGTAGTATATACATGGTGCGGGTTTGAATAATAAGGGTAATGTGGTTGGTAGGTTGGATTGTGTTGGTATCGGGGTTTGGGTGAAGGGTTCTGGTTCCAGATAAAAGTTGCCTCCCCCTCTTTCTTTTTAAACTGCGGCTTCTTTCCACTGCTCCCTTGCCCTTGTAAAGCTTCTACTTGTGATTTTAGGGCAGAGACGTTAACAATTTTTTCAACTCTCACAAAATCATCATACTCTTCGAGTTTATTCACAATCGCAGCAAATGTACACCCAGTCATACGGAAGATTTCTTCGAAGTATGGAGGATCATGCGCCTTTATGAAAGTGCGAATAATTTCATCTTCGGTCATCGGAGGCTCAACCTTGGCAGCTATCTTCCTCCA
The DNA here is from genome assembly GCF_003713205.1 of Coffea eugenioides. Classification (NCBI taxonomy): domain Eukaryota; kingdom Viridiplantae; phylum Streptophyta; class Magnoliopsida; order Gentianales; family Rubiaceae; genus Coffea; species Coffea eugenioides. The sequence goes on along the minus strand of NW_020862459.1, from coordinate 28,747 downwards.
TCTTTTGGCGTATGTCTTATGATCTTCAGATGGTCGCCTCTTGGTGCCTTCCAAAGTAGTTCTGGTCGGTGCTAGCTCGCAGTTATATTCGTATTGTCTGATGAAGGCGTTGGACAGATCAAGCCAAGTCTTCACCTCCTCTGGCTTTAAGTTTGAATACCAATCGAGGGCGTCTCCTTCTAGACTCTCTGGAAATAACCTTAATGGCAAGTTTTCGTCATCCACCGGTCTGCCCAACTTGTTGGCAAACAAACGCAGGTGTGTCTTAGGGTTGCCTGTACCATCATATTTATTGAACTTCGGGGTCTTGAATCCCACGGGCAGCTGTACATTTGGAAACAGGCACAGATCATCGTAGTCTAACACCCCTTGTTTGCTTAAACCTTGGCTTTTCCTGATGAACTCATCGAAACGATCCAACCGCTTAAGTAACTTCATATCAACCGGGGCAGACGACTCTCCCACTTCTGGCTTGGTTTGAACAGTGTGTTCCGGCGCATCAGGCTCTGCGATAGTCTGATAAAAAGCTTGTGGATCCAGAGGCATGTTTGAACCACCTTGACCACCTTGAGGCTGAGGCTGAAATCCTTGCCCATAGGGAGGATAGAACGGAGGATTTTGCGTGTAAGTATACTGCGGGTTGAAAACTCCCTCAAAAGTGGTTTGAATTGGAGGAATGACAAATGGTTCGGATTCCGGTTGTTTGACGGGCGCAGGCTCGGGGTGCACTCCGCTACTAATGAGCTCGTCGATCAACTTCTTTTGGGCGGCCATCTCAGACGCCATTTCCCCAAATTTGGTGAGTAATTCAGTCAACTGAACCCCGGGATTTGTGGCTTCCGGCTGGGTAGTTGTAGCAGTCTTATCAGACGATTCTGACTGAGTACTCATGTCTACACGATTCCTTTGGGCTCGACTTCGGGACCGCGTATAATGGGGCTTTTCCGAGAAGCTATTTTGAAACTTTACCTGAAAATACGAAATGACTTTAGCCCTCCTTAGCTTTTTATTAAAACAAAGGAAAAGAAAAAAGATAAGAGTTAGTAGATGTTCCAAAAATTCGGATGCATGTCCTATCGGGGGGGCCCTTTTTGTGCCAAGGGTAGGCCTAGCATGATGCAACACCTTCGAAATGGGACCCGTACAGACCTGTTTTTGACAACAATTCTAAATAAGTGCAGAAGAGAAATCGCTTTCATTGATAAAGCTTGCCAATATTTATATCATATCACGAAGACGATTCCGTACAAGATTGCCAAAACTTCTGAACCTATCTAATACAGAGTCCTTTGTTTCCCTAGCATATGGAATTCTAACACGTTCAGTTTGGTCATACAACTCTCCGCATTTCCTTTTCAGCTCTTGACGCTTTCCTCGTTCATTTTCGTACAATTGCTTGTGTTGCTCTGCTATCCCTTTGTATGTTTCGACAGACTTACTTAACTGCAGAATTTCCTTATCCTTTGCTTCGACAATGGCTTTCAACCTTTTCACCTCCTCAGCTGACTCATCTTGAATTTCTTGCGCAGCGGATCTTCTTACCCAGTCTTCGTATTGTGTAGTGGTCAAACCCTTTTGCTTTAGTTCCGGGATGTATTGAAATCTCTCGTCATCCGACAGTGTCACCCATGTCTCGATAATCTGGTCTTTCATAGGGAGCTCGTTTGGGCACATTCCTTTACTGAAAACGACGGTGAGCTTACTCAAATCAACCACAGGCGGCACTTCTTGTGTACGTCCTAACTGTCTGAGGAATCTCTTTGGAGTGTATGCGGCGATTCCTTGGGTACCCAATAGGAGAACAAAATCTGACACTTTAGTGCGGAGTATCGGCCTAAGGCAAATCGTCCAGTCTAACACCCACCAAATGTCTTGATCTGGCAGCATCTCTAAGCATTTGACACATTCAACCGCATCGTTTGGCAGGCCCCCTTCGTTGACTCGCTTATGATGCGTGATTACCCAGTTATACCCAACTACTGGCAAACTTTCCGGAACGGACGCTAGTCTCTTAAAATGTTCTAGGGCCCAGATATGCAAAACTATATTAGCCCCGTAGAAGAACTTTTCCCCTTCCTGGCAGTTGGTACAAGCTAGAAAAATGTCCGCAAGGATGGTCGGGATTATGGTGCATTGTTTACTTCGGATTCCTGAAAAGAGGTCTTGTATAACCTTTGCTACCTTGAAAGCTATTTTCTGATCTCTTCTCGGGAAGAAATAAACTCCCGCCATAACTATGGCATACACCACTGGTCTTTTGCGTTCCCAAACATCCTTGGATGTGAATGAAAAATCCTCCCTATATCTCTCGAACCCATTTGGTAGTGCAAAATGCTCAAACAAAGTGTTCACGCGGACTCCCTGATCCGACCCTCGCAATACAGCCTCTCTCAATCCTATGATCTTGCAAAATTCTATCTTGTCTGAAACGTATGGGAAAATCAAAGCGGTTCCATGCAAAGGTAAATTGAAGAGGCCGGCTATTTCCTCAAGTGTCACTGTCATGTGCTTATTGCCTACCCTAAAAGCCGAACATTCCGGATCCCACAGATGTACTAATGCCTCTACTAGATAGCCATTGGGCTTGATCTCCTTAAGGTCTCCAATTGGCCCTAAATATTGAGCTACTTGATGTAATTCGCTAGATAGCATAAGGGCAGGCCATCTTTGAATCTCGGCCGACGGTACCAACAACTGGTAGATTCGACGGGGGCACTCCATCTAACAATGGAAGAGGCGGGTTGTCAATTACCTTACCTATGAGTCCCATTCTCCGGTTGGCAAGAATTTAAACATGCAATCCCTTGAAGGGTTATGTACCCATGGGAACAATCAAGGTGAGTTCAATCCTAATAGCGGGATCCCCTAAATGGCATTCCCCTTCTAGGGTTTATGCATGATGCCAGTTTATTAAAGCGATAGAACTTGCAGTTTGAAATGAGATATGACCTAAGGGACCCTTTATTTGCCAGGGTAAGCCTAAAATGATATAGCATTATTAATCTACGAATGCAATGTACCAAAATCTTTAAACGTGCAATAGCCTATCTACAAGGGTAAGTTCTAAAAGAAGGTCATGCCAGACCTCTTATTTGCTAGGGTTTGTGAATGCAATGGAGACACAAAACCAAGAAAAGTTAATTCAGCCAGATAAATACACATAACACATTGTAGCAACGAGATAAAGCAATCAGTACAAAGAAATAAAGCGATAGGAGGGAAAAAAAGGGTTGGACCCCTCCTATCGTGAATAGTGTCCCTAATAAGGCAAGGCAGACTCTACCCTAGGCAAGCTATCATGGATGCATGAGGTATTGGCTCACTAATGTATCTAGACTCGATAGGTTTTAGGTCCCCGAGCCTTCAGACTTGGAAACCAAGGGTCATCAATCCCAAGGTTCTTTGTCGGTGGCTCGAGCGATTCCCCAGACATTGCTACGCACACATCGTGTCACGGCTACATGTCATGAGTGAATCTATCAAAAATCCTCAACCTTCGACTAAAAGCTAAAGGCTATGAACCCAAAGCTTAAAATGGAAGATTGAGTGACCCCTCGGATCAAGCTACGCACACATCGTGTCGCGATCACAAGTCCAAGTGAGTCGCCTAAAATCCTAATAGGGTGGAGTGGCGTGACAAGCCACTAAAAGAAAAATAAATGAGGGGTGAAAAATTAAAGCGTATGCACGTATGCTAGTGCTCGTTTGGAGAGGAGGGATCGAGAACCAACGCGAGGCTCTAGGGTAATGTCCCCCACCCAAATGCAATGCAAAGCGCGGAATAAAACAAATACAACATACATCCAAAACCAATCATACATACGGTGAGGAATAGTTGATACGCGCGCGAGGTAAAAAGTTCTAAAATGAAAAATGCAACCCTAATATCCAAATGCTATGCATAAAAAGGGTAGAAAAAGGAAAATAATAGCTAAATCAAATGCTTGGACCCACTTAGGAAATCCCCAGTGGAGTCGCCAACTGTCGCGCCCCACTTTTTGAGTATGTGAAAGTAGTGTGTGGGATATGTATGTGAACGTGTGTGAAAATGAAAATAAAAGGCCGTGGGATTGTGAAATGCGACGGTTTGGCCAAACAAAGTTCAAAAAGGGTTTTTGAATGGAAAATGGAGTCGCCACTTGGTATAGAGTTAGGGTGTACCAAGTCACCCAAAAAAAGTGATTTTTTGGAAAGAAAAGCAAACAAACCCTTTTTAAAGAACTTTTTAGGTCTACGTAACCAAAGAAAGGGATCGGGGGTCACATTTGATAAGGGAGAAGGCAAAGGCAAAGCCTAAGGCACTCCCTTACCCTAGCCAAAGCTAGTTGCGTGACTTAGCCCTTCTTTTCCTAATTCTTCTACCCAAAGTATGTTTTGCATGTTGGATACGACTAATGGATGCGAAAAAAATGCAATCCTAAATCTAAAATGTCTCTTATGAGGCTTTTCGGTCCCAATCACATGAGTTGTGATGGCCAATAAGGAAAGCTCTCATAGAGGTCACGGGTAATGCAAATGAAGACCCAAATATGAGTGCAAGTGTGAAAAATGTAAGAGGAATGCAAAATAAGATAGAAATACAAATGTAAGTGCAAGTGTGCAAATGTAAGAAAAGTGCAATCTGTGCAAATGCAAAAAAGGTGCAATGTGTGCAAATGTAAGAAAGGTGCAATGTGTGCAAATGTAAAAAAAGTGCAATGTGTGCAAATGTAAGAAAAATGCATGTGTGCCAATTGTGAAAATGAAGGTGTTTGTGTGCAAGTGGATGAAAATATGGTATAAATAGTAGTAAATGCATCTAAGTACAATTTGGTGCAATTTGTGAGTTAGAAAATAAATAAGTGATAGGAAAAAAAGATAAATGTGTGAACATGGCATGTGGAGTGAGAAAAATATAAGTAGTGAAAAAATGTAGATAAAAAAATGAAAAAAAGTGATATGGTAAAATGGAGGTGCATGAACCTAGAGGAGTGCATCAAATCGGGTACGGGAATGACTCCTAACTTTGTGATTTTAATTTTCCCTTTGATAGAGGGAATACAAGCGTGCTAAGGCTTAGAAAAGCCACACTCGTCTATATCCCATATTTAAGGGGTAACTTTCAAGCAAATGTACCCTATAACTAGCATGGAGATGCAAAAAGCCTAAAATGAAAGGGAAAGGGTTGTAGGGGCATGCCAAATGCTAGAAGACTAAGAAAAATGCATGAAATGTAGTGAGACATGCAAGTACGTACTAACGAGAGGGGACGGCCTATTGAGTCTAGCATTGGACTAGCCCTTTTCTAAAACTCTCTCACAAGCATTGGACTTGCGAGAGCACGAGGGGACAACCATGACTAGCATTGGACTAGCCACGGTGACGTCACGCATTCATTATAAACCAAATAAATCATGTAAAGGCTAATAAAGCAAATAAACACATAAATCACATATTACATATAACACATAAGCATGGTATTTAGATGCAAGACCCTAAAAAAGCGAGTAACACGTAGCACACAAGCATGCAAATCACACTAATGAACCTATTACATTGGCTAACTAAAACAAATGGGGAAGGGGAAAAGTGAATAAAAATGCTCTCCAAGCCCTATCTATTACAAGCCAAGAGGTGTACACATACCCCATAAATAAATAAAAGAATGACTTAATAAAAAGCAAAAGTAAATGAAATAAATAAAAGGAATTAAGGAAAAGTAAGGAAAGCAAAGTAGACATGCAATTTTCACTTAGCACGTTGGATCATATAGGGTCAAATAAGGTCAAAATAAGGGATAGAGTGTACCTCCCTTGAATCGATACCCTAACGGAGTGAAATTACTAATTTACCCTCCAAAATAAAGAAAAGGTCAAGGCATCACTTTAATTAACAAGTAATCACAAGCAATGAAACAAAAATTAAACCAAAAAATAAAAATTAAATGCGTAATGAAAATTAACATAACAAGGGATCACTTAGAGTATTTTTCATAAAAGAACACATTGAAATTCAAGAAATTAGAGTGAAAAAGAATCTAATTGAAGTAAAAAGTTCTAAACTAAATTGGTGACTCAAAGTAGAATCTATCAAAAGTAAGCGCTAAACTTCTCAAAAAGAAATGGAAAAACAATTCATTAGAATTAAACGATAAAATTAGCCAAGATCTTAATCAAACGGAAAATCAAACTATGAGCTCTTCCCAAAACTATTAAACTTTCTTATTTCATCCTAAAATTCATAAAAAGTTTATCCATGAGTCAAACGAAAGCATACCAAGGAAAACTAACATGTTAAAGGGATAAAATTGAGGAAATTTTCCAATCTCATGGGCCTAAGTAACATTAAGCTAAAATCTGGGGTTGAAACATGCAATTTCTGGGAAGTCTTGCATGCATGCTACGAAAACTTCAGCTTCTGCAATGTTTTCTTTGCTGCAAAATTTGCAGCTTACCAAATTGCTTTCTTAAACCCCAGACAACACACTCAAAACAACAAGACTATCCCCACGGATTCTTCTAACGTGAACAACCAAGACTCACATCAAAAGGATAAAATGAACTACTCTATATTAGCCAACAAGATCACTGAGACCGGAATGCGCAAAGAGAGAAAGAAAATCAAGAGAACACCATCCACGAGAAAAAGACATTTTTCTTTGCAAAGAAACACTTCAACTCCCTTTTGCCCACTACACAACTCAAAAGTAGCAAACAAACCCTCAAAATCAAGCAAACTCAGATTTTAATCAGATTAACAATGCGTCTAGCAATGTTGCCGCAACAAAACAGATGCCCTGTTGCAGTCTGCTATTATACCGCAGATTGTTACTTTAAATTGCAGCCAGCAAATGCATGAGATTACCATCAAGCAACGGGCAAACTAAAAGGAAACTCAAACCATTCCAGAAAATTCCAGCAAAACGAAATGACCAGTCAACAATACAGCAACCTCCTTTCTGCAATTTCCTGCTGCACATTTGCAGCTCAAACCCAAACAGACATTTTACAAGGAAAAAACGCACAGAAAACCAGCAACCAAATTGACATAAACCCTGAGCTTCTGTCTCCCAAACCCAGGTCAAGTTCTTTACTTTATGAACTCAAGATAAACTGCTCACAGCAAGAAGACACTATCGAGCAAGCATAGAAACAGTAGGTGGACAAAACAAACGCAGCGAATTTTTCATACACCGGAAGAACTGGAGTTCAATCATGGCAAAACCGTCATCAATCAATGGATAGACCTCAACACAAGCAAGTGCAAGCAAGGATAACAGGGAAAACAGAAAAATAGCTTACAAAGCTCTGCCGATGATGATGGTGTCTTGGCGATTCCTTGCTGATTCTTTCGATCCTCGGTTTTCCTTTGCTTTGTTTTCTTCCCGAAGACCTTTCTCCTCTGTTTTCCTTGCTTTTCCTTTTCAGCCGTCCCTCGACGCTCCCCCGCCGTCCAAAGAACTCCTAGCAGCCCTCTGTGTTTTTCTCTAGTTTTCGTCCAGCTCTCTCTTTTCCTTCCTAGCCTCCGCACCTCACTCTTGCTCTCTTTTGTTTTTCCTAAGCCTCCTCAAGCCCGTCAACCCCAGCTCTCTCTCTCGGTTATTTTCAGTCGGCCTTCCCTCTCTAGCTCCCTCTCCAGCCGTCGCCAACCCTCAGCTCTCTCTCTTGCTCTAGATTTTTCCGCCGTCACTCTGCCCTCCCCTGCTTCTTTCACAGCTCTCTCGTTTCTTGTTTTTACTCCCAGCCGTCATCCAATGCTCCCCCCTCTCTTTCCGTTTTCCTTTCTTTTATATGGCTCCCAAAACTCAACCCTATCAACAATGGTTTGGATGAAACCAGATGGCTTGTACTCTCTCCATCGAACGGAGCCAACCCCAGGCCAAAATAGCCGAGAAATGCAGGTGCAATTTTTCGGCTGCGGCTGAAACCGAAACGTGAATTTTTTTTTAATCACTTAATTTAAATAACAATAATACAAGAATAATAATTCAAACAAACTTAAATAAAATACACAAAATTAGTAACCTATAGATAAAAAATAAAAAGCTACGATTTTCCTCTTTTTCTTCTTTTTTACTCTTTTTTTTGTTTTTTCATATTTTTTTTTCAAGAAAACATTGAATTTAAATCAAAACAACTAAAACATAATTTTCGAATGCTTTTTCTTTTTCCCGAGAAATTCTATGCTAAAGCTTAAAAATAAAATAATAATAAAATAAAAAACTAAAAAACTAAAAAGTGAATAAACCTAGCACGACAAATAAAACTAAAAAAAAACGTAAATGAAATTACACTGAAAATTTGGTGTCTACACCAGTGCAAGAATTAGCAAGAATTAGTGCAAAAGTAACTTTGGAAGTAGTTGAGGGATCACTCACCAGTTCCAGTACAGATATTTCAAAAGTTTTTTTTTTACCCAAAGTGGATTTAATCGCCGAGAAATCCTAAAATAATCAAGATAACACAATTATAGCTCGCACATCCACAAACCCAGTAAATGGAATGCATAAATGAGGCTTGACTACATGTCGTACGCCTTTCCAGGTTAAGTACTTGTACAAAAGAATAAAAATATGACTTTTGAGTAAAAAGATAACAGTTGGTCCTAGGGTTACAAACAACCCCCAACCCCTCATTTTTTTTTTTTACTGAGATCAACTCAATTTGAAGGAACCACATAACCCTCTGTATTTTGCTATATTCCAGCCATTTATGGCTTCATTATTTTTCCTCAAGTCAGTCCAATTTAACACATAAGAAATCTCAATACAATAGCCCTTCGATTAGGCTCAAGTTCATCCAAATACAAAGCAAATATAGGAATGCAACTAGAAATCAAGGGGGCGTTTGGTAAGAGGGTATCGGATTCGGAGAATGGAATGAACCCCATAAATGGTGTTTGGTTCACTGGAATGGGAATTGAAATCTTGGAATGATTTCTAAAAATTTGGTGTTTCTCCATTCCCAAGTATTTTGGTGGGTTTTGTCCGATTCCCAAGTTTGATTCCAAGAAACAAATCCAATTACATATTATAATTATACAATGATATACTTAATATTTATATATATTATATATATTATAATTATAATATTAGTACATTATATAAATATATATTATAATTATTTAGTTAAATATAATTATATTTATATAATATATATTATAAATTTATTAATATTATATAATAATATATTTATAATATATATGTATATCTATAAATGTATATTATATGTGCATATAATTAAAATAAATACATGTATATAATATTAATAAATTATATAATTATAATTATATTTATTATTTTAAATATAATAATATATAATAACTATATCTAATTAATATGCATTATATTTATATAAAATATTAGTACAATTAATATTTATATATTATATATAAATTATATATTTATATTATAACTTTCATATAATTATAATTAATTATATATAATATTTAATTTAATTAGTTACAAACTTATAATAATGATATTATTATATTATATAATTATATATTATAATTATTTAGTTAAATATAATTATACTTATATAATATATATTATAAATTTATTAATATTATATAATAATATATTTATAATATATATGTATATTTATAAATGTATATTATATGTGCGTATAATTATAATATATACATGTATGTAATATTAATAAATTATATAATAATTATTATTATTATTATTTTAAATATAATAATATATAATAACAACTATATTTAATATGTAATATATATTACATTTATATAAAATATTTGTATAATTAATATTTGTATATATTATATAATTATAATTGTATATTTATATTATAACATTTGTATATTTATATTTAATTATATATCTATAATATTTAATTTAATTAGTTACAAACTTATAATAATAATAATATTAGTTATATATATTATATAATGTATATTAATTTGTGTAATATAATTAATATTATCAATTATACTAATAATTATACATGTTTACTAATAGAAATTATTAATCAGTTAGACTAAATTTACTAATACATTTATACTAATATATTTAATTAGTAAAAATTTCTTATATCTCATTTACAAAGAGCCAATAACTATCATTTATAATGTGATTTATAATATATTTATTATATTCCATTCCGAAAGAGTCGACGAACCAAATATCAACTATAGTAATGATACACATTCCAGGTACTTGAACCAAACAAATATATTGGAATGAATGACCTCATTCCAAACCCAAGATATCCGATTCCGAATCCGAATCCAATTCCGATGTGCGAACCAAACGCCACCCAAGTTTTAAGGACAAAAGCTAAATAGCAGGTTTGACGTCTCTTAGAGGAACAGACATAACCGAAGCAACACTAGTCAAATTGAGGTGCAATTTACACCGTTTCGAAGCTAAGAGAAAGGGATACAATGTTGAAGAAGGCCACTCAGTCCAGTTTGCAATATATCTAGGTCAAATTTACCAAAACAACCCCAGATTTTCCAGTTTGCAGTTCAACTAGCAGTCCTGATTCATTCAATCATATCTCAGCACAAACAACTCCAATTCAAGTGATTACAAAACCATCTGAAAGCTAAGATACCAGGCTATATTTCTTAAGAAGACATCGACAACCAAATCAGTAGTATTCCTGGTCAAAACAACCAATTACAGAAGCTGATTAGCATGTTCGGATAGAAACAGGGCAGCAGGGGTATTTCGGTCTTTTCACAAGTTACGTTGCTCCGATTGAGTTGAAATTTTGCAGACTACCATAAAACATCATTCTCTACAACTTTTATGTTTTGTACTAAGGCCAAATCGGCCTCTAACTAGGTGTAACAGTACCAGGCAGAATTGGGGAAAAATGAAACCCTAAACTGGAATTCATGCATTCAAGTGCTAATCTTCCACAAAACAACATCTAAAACAACTAAAAACCACTAATAAGCAATTAATTGAAGTAAAGAGGATGTTCTTGGTAAAAATACCTTAAAACCACAAGAAAGGTAGGAGCTTAATCTTTCCTCCCCCAAAACAACTCTACCAACACCTTTAACCTTCCCTAATGATCACTTGTATGGTGTGGTTTGTGATTTGGTTGGTTGAAACTCAAGATTTGAGCACATTTGGAAGCTAGAAATTGAAGAGTTCTCTCTTGTTTTCTCCTCTCTAAGGGTCGGCCAAACAAGAAGAAAAATAAGGGAATTTTGGTCAAAATTTTGGTTTAGTAAAGGTAAGAAGAAATTGGTCAAAGTCCACCCTCCATTGGTTTCATGACACTTGGCCCTATTAGGGTTTTAATCTTATCCTTTGGTCTCTCCAAGATTAAACCATCTAAATAATCTCTAATTATCTCTTAGCACCTTGTAAAATAATATCACTTAACCAAACTCCCACAAGTTGTCAAAAATATATCGCATTTACCGCACTAGCGGGTCCCACGTTCATAATACAGTTCAAACTTAATGTGGACTAACTTGTATCAAGGAAATGATTTGAAAACTATATTCCCTTATAAAAATGTATAGAAAATTAATATATTGAAGAAAGGTATAAAATTATAGACAAGGAAACAAAATAATGTTTAGAAAATAGATAAAAATTTTCGGGTTCTCACACTCATTCTATCGGGGCGTCACAGACTCCCCTCCTTAAAAGAATGTCGTCCTTGACATTCCAACTTGCACTAATCAGATCAGAATAGCTCTTGAAAGTCGGTCACGTACTAAAACTCACTCTAATCTCACTTATCACAATCAAGTACTAAGAAGCACCCCAATCCAGCATATCAAACAGTCATGATCCAATAGATAGTTGATCGAGTAACTAGATAAAACATGCAAAAGGCCCGAAGTTGGACTTGAAGTCCGAGATATTCAGGAAATTCAGAACATGGTTTAATCTCACATCGAAATTTCTCAAGTCAGAAATTTTCCCTTGGCGGTGCTGGACAACACAACAAGCTAGCACAACGACTATACTTCGCCAAAGAGTCTCAGTTCAAAAATTTCATCCTTGGTGGTGCTTGATAACACAACAAGTTAGCACAACGGCTAAACTTCACCAGAGGATCTTAGCTCAAGAAATTGGCCCTGGTGGTGCTTGAAAACACAACAAGTTAGCACAACGGCTAAACTTCACCAGAGAGCCTCAAGTCAAAGTTTCATCCCTGATGGTGCTTGATAACACAACAGGCATGCCTCGCCAAAGGAATGACGGTGCTTGATAACACAACAGGCAATACCTCATCAGAGAGGTTCAGTTCAAGAATTTCAATCCCTGGTGGTGCTTGAAAACACAACAGGCATGCCTCGCCAGAAAAATGGCGGTGCTTGAAAACACACCAGGCAATGCCTCACTAGAGAGGTTCAGTTCAACCGTTACAGAAGAGTAGTAGCCGGTCTACAACCATACAAGTACGAATAAGTTCAGAAGCAGAGTCAAAAGCAGGGTTCAAGTATATATAGGTTCAAAAGCAGGGCCAAATATTTCAGGTTCATGGAACATGAGTACGAATAGAAACTCACTTGCCTAGTTTATGCCCAGTAATTCATATTTCCAAGCAGTCACAGAATTCAAATCCACTTACAGGTCATATACGAACCAAGCTACTTGCTCAAGCATGAAAGAGATACCCTATTTTCAATCAAGTCAGGTCTATCAAGTGTACGTAAGAGTACACTAGCCAAAACAGATTCAAGTCTTAAATGAGCTCAGTCTAGCCGGTCTCAGACAGTTCAAGCATTTCAAATCCCCAATACTTACAAATTGGGTAGTGTACCTTAATCAAACAAGAAGACTAGAAGGAGGATGCAAAAACCAAAAGTTTTCCAACAAATCCGGTCACCACCATAATGTATCAAAACCCTAGCCAAAATCTTATCGGATAGATCCAAGATAGCAGTCATCAGTTAATCCATTATACACTGGTAGATCTAATCTTCTGATTTACTCTCGATTCATATTTAGTACTAGGGTCTCCTTAAATTCTATAAGACTATCCACCAATTTTCTCACGAGTACGGGGTTGTCAAAGCCCTCGGCCACAATCCCTTTTTCCCATTCCTACTGCCATACTTAAGAGAAGTCTATAAGCGCAAGAAAAGGAATAATTAAGCATAAAAGAACTTAATGCATATACAAGTTGCAAAAATATTTAGAATCAAGACATGATTCTTTACATGTATCAAAAGTTATAGCACGAGTTAAGAAGTCATCAAACAAACCCAATATGTCAACTACTGCATATAGGCAATTAAGTGCCACAAAATGTAGAAGTATATACAAGCAGGATAAAAAAGGCCTCACGGCATGCATTACCCTTCCTAAGTCCTTAGTTAAACCAAAGGGTCCAAATATCACGAATTTTCAATCAAATCACATGCCTTTACGAAATTAGATCCAATCAAACCAGAATACAAGCTGAAACTAAAGGTTATCCATTCGAAATTCAAAATCTTTAATAAGCAAGCCACCAGCCAGAGCACCATCATTTCCAAGAATAACTAGTCTTAGAGTTTTATAGGTAAAGACTCAAGCTCCAAGTTCAAATCCAAGAAATAAGTACAACTTGCTAACTTACGTGTCAAATGGAAACCAAGTCAATTCACACTAACTTCGTGCTCTTAAATGCGGTTACTCTATATCTCAAAGTTCCCTTAGTCCGTACACCTAAAGATAGGCTCACTCGTCTTGAAAACCAAAAATTTTAAAACATAAGAAAAGTATTTAAAGTAACAAACTCTTATCAAGTTCAAGATTTACATTATAACAACAACAGTTCGCCATTCTTCCAAAAACTCAAGATTTTTTTTTCATGAAAAGCATAGACAATTCAAGTGTGAGAATACACCAGTATACAATCAAGGGGGAAAACCTAATTTAGAAAATTGTAACCTTGTATCAGCCCATAATATACAAAATTCAACAAGTTCATCAGTTCACATAATTCACATATTTCCAAAATCGGAAAATTAGACCAGCTTAAAGCATATATATATATATATATATATATTATTTCCAATCATCGTTTGAAAATAAACTAGTACATCCTAGTTTTTCTTTAGAATTTCAAAGCAGAAATTCTCTATGAGGTAAATGGGCGGAAAATGCATTTTATTCCTTTGATACTCTCTTATCTTAGTTCAAAATCATCATACATAGAGTTGGACCATCAAATCTTGGTCTCTTATCCTCCATAGTCAGTACTAATAATTACCTCAATCGCTTAACTTTCAAATCAAATCCCACAGTCCGGCATCCTAAACTTTAGTCTAGGATACACTACAGAGATCGGAAGCCTAAGCTCTGATACCAACTGTGACAGCCCCACCTCCCCCTAAGGCGAACGAAAGGGTTCGGCGGGCCGCCTGCCCAACTCTCGCCGGGACTGACTCACTCACTACATTCTTCAAGTCAATTACAAGGCACAATTCAAATAATACATCAAATTCTCCAAAAATTACATATCATAAGCGAAGCGGAAACTAATTCTAAGCGTGGAACGTATATATATACAACCAATTCAATTTCAAATATTTATACAGGCCCACAATTACACAAGGTGAATCAAAAGTGAAATATACATGAAATAATCTTCCAGATACGTTAACAACTTATTACACGTGCTTCCTTTGCCTCGATCCCTGTGGGGAGAAGAAAACATTTGGGGGTGAGTTAGAAGCTCAGCGAGTATCCAGTAAAATCAACAATCAAGTATATTTCACAATAAAGCATTTCGATGATGTCATGATGCAGTAATCAAATGTACATGTATTGCTCCTGTGAGCCAGTGAAGTTCTTGTACTTAAATATCCAACGCTCATTTAGATCAGGTAACAGATAAACAGAAATAAGGAGCCATCATGCTCCAAAGAATGTGTAAATAGTAGTAGAGACGTTGGTTCTAAGTACAAGATTTTCCCAAGAACTCATTGGAGCCAATTTATGTCATGGCACACACACATACACGAATGATATGCAATCAAACAACCAATGCAAGCAATTGAGTAACCAGTGCAAGAATTAGCAAGAATTAGTGCAAAAGTAACTTTGGAAGTAGTTGAGGGATCACTCACCAGTTCCAGTACAGATACTTCAAAAGTTTTTTTTTTACCCAAAGTGGATTTAATCGCCAAGAAATCCTAAAATAATCAAGATAACACAATTATAGCTCGCACATCCACAAACCCAGTAAATGGAATGCATAAATGAGGTTTGACTACATGTCGTACGCCTTTCCAGGTTAAGTACTAGTACAAAAGAATAAAAATATGACTTTTGAGTAAAAAGATAACAGTTGGTCCTAGGGTTACAAACAACCCCCAACCCCTCATTTTTTTTTTTACTGAGATCAACTCAATTTGAAGGAACCACATAACCCTAAAATTTTGGGCAGCATGCCCTCTGTATTTTGCTATATTCCAGCCATTTATGGCTTCATTATTTTTCCTCAAGTCAGTCCAATTTAACACATAAGAAATCTCAATACAATAGCCCTTTGACTAGGCTCAAGTTCATCCAAATACAAAGCAAATATAGGAATGCAACTAGAAATCAAGTTTTAAGGACAAAAGCTAAATAGCAGGTTTGACGTCTCTTAGCGGAACAGACACAACCGAAGCAACACTAGTCGAATTGAGGTGCAATTTACACCGTTTCGAAGCTAAGAGAAAGGGATACAATGTTGAAGAAGGCCACTCAGTCCAGTTTGCAATATATCTAGGTTAAATTTACCAAAACAACCCCAGATTTTCCAGTTCGCAGTTCAACTAGCAGTCCTGATTCATTCAATCATATCTCAGTACATACAACTCCAATTCAAGTGATTACAAAACCATCTGAAAGCTAAGATACCAGGCTATATTTCTTAAGAAGACATCGACAACCAAATCAGTAGTATTCCTGGTCAAAACAACCAATTACAGAAGCTGATTAGCATGTTTGGATAGAAACAGGGCAGCAGGGGTATTTTGGTCTTTTCACAGGTTACGTTGCTCCGATTAAGCTGAATTTTGTAAGCTACCATAAAACATCATTCTCTACAACTTTCATGTTTTGTGCTAAGGCCAAATCGGCCTCTAACTAGGTGTAACAGTACCAGGCAGAATTGGGGAAAAATGAAACCCTAAACTGGAATTCATGCATTCAAGTGCTAATCTTCCACAAAACAACATCTAAAACAACTAAAAGCCACTAATAAGCAATTAATTGAAGTAAAGAGGATGTTCTTGGCAAAAATACCTTAAAACCACAAGAAAGGTAGGAGCTTAATCTTTCCTCCCCCAAAACAACTCTACCAACACCTTTAACCTTCCCTAATGATCACTTGTATGGTGTGGTTTGTGATTTGGTTGGTTGAAACTCAAGATTTGAGCATATTTGGAAGCTAGAAATTGAAGAGTTCTCTCTTGTTTTCTCCTCTCTAAGGGTCGGCCAAACAAGAAGAAAAATAAGGGAATTTTGGTCAAAATTTTGGTTTAGTAAAGGTAAGAAGAAATTGGTCAAAGTCCACCCTCCATTGGTTTCATGACACTTGGCCCTATTAGGGTTTTAATTTTATCCTTTTGTCTCTCCAAGATTAAACCATCTAAGTAACCTCTAATTATCTCTTAGCACCTTGTAAAATAATATCACTTAACCAAACTCCCACAAGTTGTCAAAAATATATCGCATTTACCGCACTAGCGGGTCCCACGTCCATAATACAGTTCAAACTTAACGTGGACTAACTTGTATCATGGAAATGATTTGAAAACTATATTCCCTTATAAAAATGTATAGAAAATTAATATATTGAAGAAAGGTATAAAATTATAGACAAGGAAACAAAATAATGTCTAGAAAATAGATAAAAATTTTCGGGTTCTCACACTCATTCTATCGGGGCGTCACAGTTCTCGTTGAATTGTTATGCCATTTCGTATTAGAAATATTTTTTCACCAGCTATTTTGATAAAATGATGATTAGAGTACTTTAGAATCTATTTTGTGCTGCGAAATAGCCAAGTGAACAATCATTCTTTGTAAATTTTGCTTGAATGAGTAAACGTTATTTTGTTTATCATTTTTATAGTTTAGTTCCCTATACTCATATTTTTGTGTAACTTTTTAAGTGAAAGCTTTTTTCAAAATCGCATTAAACTGAAAAAATATGGCTCTCTAGATCATTTTTGCATTATAAATGCAAATAGCTTAATTATATTTACTCATTCATTTGTTCTGCAGTTTTGCATTTGAAATTGTTTGCCAACGGTTATTTTGTGGGATTTAAAAATCCATTCTCTGCTGTCTCCTTCTAAAATTTCATTATCATTACACAAGAAATACACTACGGCAAGTAACTAGCTTACCTTTCTTGATACATTAGTTTAACTACTTGTACTCATAAAATTTGTATGCCTCTCTCTGGATGAAAGTTTTATAACTAATCAATCGAATGAAATTTGAGATTCAAAACGTTAGGATCACTTTTACATCATCATTGACAAATGGTGTGATATTACAAAAATTTGCCAATAATTTCGTGTTAAAGATTTCAAATTATTTGTTCTCATTGAATTGTTGTGCCATTTCGTATTAGAAATATTTTTTCACTAGTTATTTTGTTAAAATGACGATTAGAGTACTTTAGAATCTATTTTGTGCTGCGAAATAGCAAAGTGAACAATCATTCTTTGTAAATTTTGCTCGAATGAGTAAATGTTATTTTGTTTATCATTTTATAGTTTAGTTCCCTATACTCATATTTTTGTGTAACTTTTTAATTGAAAGCTTTTTTCAAAAATCGCATTAAACTGAAAAAATATGGCTCTCTAGATCATTTTTCCATTATAAATGCAAATGTAATCAAGAAATGGAATTGAAATGCAAAATTACTTAATTTTGCTACCATTAATCAAGAACTACTGAGCTAAATAAAAAGTCTTCCATTTCTCATTTAACATCTTAATTATTTGTACTAGCTTTATTTGTTCTTGAATTTCATGCTACAAACTATTTGCCAAAGGTTATTTTGTGAAACTAATGATTCGAGTGCTTAAAAAACCATTTTCTGCTATCTCTTCCAAAATTGCTCCGTCATCATACTAGAAATGCACTACGGCTAGTGATTAGCTTACTTTTCCTTGATACAATAGTTTAGGAAAATGCTTCGGTAACGATAAGTTACCATAACTTGTCAATATTTTACATTAAAACTAGGGGAGTGCCCGCGCATCGCGTGGGTGTTTGGTGCCTGTGGGTAAAGAAGTGTTTTCGTTAAATTAAAAATAGTACACTGCGAAATAATTAAAGGCAGGTATGGTTACGAGACAAACAACATAAGAGCCACCCAATAATAGAATCAACAAGTTCCTAAAGACAAATAAGTAGATGCAGCAAATTCCCAAAAATATACGGACAAATAGGTCTCCCATGATCCAGATAGATAATAGAGTAGTTCAAAAGGACATTATGCATGTCTACTTATTTAGTGATAGTAATAGTAGTAAAATCTTTTAGATGCTATAATAGGCTGCATTCAGATACGTTGCTTCTTGGTGGTTTCTTCATTTTGTTTTGCAGGGGTTGTACCACTGGTTCCTTCACTGGACTTTGTAGACGGTGAGGGTGGCAAAGTGGTTGAGCTGTCTCTTTTTTTTGTCTCCACCGCTTGTATTGCAGCATCCATTTGTGTTCCTTTAGAGTTGATGTCTGGGTTGTCGGCTACTTCAGTTGCGCTTATTGCACTTCCGGTATTCCAAGATGCAGATGTTGTTCCATAGTTGGTAGTGTACTTTCTTATGATTGCAAGCTCTTCTAGGGTGGAGTTTCTGACATGAGCAATGATAGCTATGTATTTGGCTGCAGCTACTGAATTGTATGTATTTTGGGTCTTCTTCACCAAACAAAACTAAGTTGTTTTGTTTGATAAAATCCTCAATGGTGTTGTAGTCCAAATTTTTCTGTAATGGGTTGTTACAATGCTTAGATTAGTTGGATGAGACAAGATGTGTGCGAATAAAAGTGATTTTACTTATATGTGGTTGAAGTGTGTTTAAGGTTAAATTTGTTTCTTTACCTCTTTTTCTTGCTTCTGGATTTCATCAATGGTGAAAGGGAGCAGCTAC
This sequence comes from Coffea eugenioides, assembly GCF_003713205.1. Classification (NCBI taxonomy): domain Eukaryota; kingdom Viridiplantae; phylum Streptophyta; class Magnoliopsida; order Gentianales; family Rubiaceae; genus Coffea; species Coffea eugenioides. Next base: position 9,679 of record NW_020862459.1, on the reverse strand, counting down.
TCAGCATCATTGCCGTTGAGATCAAAGGTGATTGAACCAGTGTGATCTGTAAGCTGGACTGTCAATCTACATCTGTTATGATGAGTCAGTTGTCAACATCAAGTAAATTTACCATTATAAATAATTTATGTCGGATCATTTTAAGTAAACTAAAAGTCAGCTAAAGAGGTAGGAGGAATTTTAAGTGGGGGAGTGTGAACAATGTAATTCTTAGTAGAGGACATATACCCTGGGCTTACACGAATGCGGTTGTGGCATGAGGTGCAGTCAAATTCCAAGTTTGGTCTTGCTCTAAGGTACTTGTAGCAGAGAGGGCATGAATTGTACCACATTTTTTGGCTTCGATCAAGTAGGTTTGGTATTCCTCTTATCCAATATGGTCGCTTCTGTTGGTTTGTTGTAAAGCTGTTTAGATGGAATTTAAATATAATGAGGGTAATAAAGATGATGTGATTACCGTGTTTGTAGTTGTCAAGCTCTTGATAGTGACAACTCTGTCATCGACTGGAGCTGGGAGGAGATTTAAGCAATCTGCATATGTTCTTTCTGCAATGAATTTCAGGAATGTTTCATGATTTTTGCTTGACCTACATGTATGAAAATGTATAAGGTAATGGAGGTATGATGTGAAGATTGGTCTTTAAGAATAAGGTGTTTAATAGTTTATGTTCAAAGGGTGACATTACCAAGTACGCAACGCGTTTGCTTGAGTAGTTGGAGGATTAATCAAGATAGAACTTGCAAACTTTGTTGACAGATTCAAAGCTAGGTGGGACAGAGAATAGTTTACTTTTGTTAAAAATATACAATAGAGATAATTAGAAGCATTAATGTATTCAAATGCGTATACTTACTATGATAGGATGTTGCTTTGACTCTTAGAGCAGCAATGACTGGTTGGGTATGGATCATGTCAGGTATTTGTTGGCCTTCATCAAATTCATGCTCACCCCAAAGTGTCAAGACAATAGGTTGGGAGCTATATGTGTAAGATAGTAGGTATTATATGAGCGTGTGTTATTATGCTTAACTGATTGGATAGAATGTGTACCTTTCATTGACTATGATAATTTCTCTGGTAGGTGTGGGTCCTCTCATGTTTCTTGGGTTAATGTGGATAGTAACTCCAAGCAGATCTAAGAAGTATAGAAATGCAGGCAATTTAGATGATTATATATAGGGTACTATGTCGAGATTCAAATATTACCTATTTCTTCATCCGTGTCAATGTGCTCATAGATTTTGTCATAAGGTTTGAAGTGGAAGACATCTGGTAGCATTGGGGGCTCTGGTTCATTAACTTGCTGCACCACAGTTGAATTGTCAATAACCCAATAGTACTCATTAGTATAAGTACTGTACCTAGGCTGGACTGTCTCCAGTTTGGCATTAGAGATATAGTATCTTCGAAATGGCTGGAAATGTCTCTTGAAAAAGTGTATGTCACCACCATATATCATTGCTTGTGCTCTTCTTCCCTGAAATAGAAAAGATGCGCTTTGTGAATGGGTATGTTATAGGATAACATGTGAGTTTAGAGTAGTTGCACAAGCCCAGCTATTTAGCTGACTATTTGCAGTAATTAGAAATTTATGGAAAGACCGTTGTGTCTTTAACTGCATTATTACTACTCATTCATGGTGTAAGCATCACAGCACAGTATTTTCAATGTCTTTAAAGGTTGAAATGTTTGCAGTATACAAGGAACACTTTTACTCCAGTACAATTTGCTTCTACCCCAGTACTTTTACCCCAGAAGAAGGATGCGGAGGAGTACGCAAAGAAGAAGGGTCAAGGAGAGAATGAGGGTGGGAAAAGTAATGTGGGTATGGCTGATAAGAGTAAGAGAGGAAGGCAAAGCTTTGAGATCATTGTACGAAAAGTGATAAAAGAGATTCATAGCTATGTGGCAGGATGGAGGAATGTACCGAATACAAGAGACAATTGGCTACTCAGCCTTAGTTGAGATTTTCCACAAGGCATTTTTCTCAAATATGGGTAAATAGGTAGCATTAATAGGATGAAGCAGAATACTGTATAGCAGATTCTTTTGCTCTGGTATACTATTTGCACTTGTCTCTCACTTTGCATCCTTCATTTTCATCTAATACCAATTTATCCTTCTTAAACCTTGGTGAAAAGTGCCATTGAAGTTTCTTTTTTATTTATTTATTTATTTTGGCCTTTCCACGTGTTTTTTCTTTTCCATCTATTGTTTTACAATGCAACATAGTTTAATAATAGACATTTAATAATAGTTTTATTAACTGCAAAAAGTAACAATTGTGTCAAATAATTCAAACCATTATGTGCGGAAGAATAATAGGATAAATTGACAACCTTTTCTTCTAAGTTGCTAATTGATTATTCATAGCATTGTAAAAGTATTGGTCATTTGATCAACTATTTACATCTAATATCATACTATTTGTATACCAAAGGCATATTCAATTGAACATTCTATTATAACCAATTCATGTAAATATGCTAATGTTCATAACAAATCAAGTACTTACGGTGAAAAGTTACAAATACAAAGATTGCACCAATAGAGTATGAGAACAGAAAATAATAGAATCCATTCCAAGTATGCAAAAGAAAACAAACACATGCAAAAACATTTGCAAGAAAACGTATAAAGAAGGAAAAAAAAGAAAAAGGTATAAGTCCCGAACTGGGCATATTTTGTCCAATAGTCCTTCAATTCCAAACAAAGTGAGGGCTAAGTGCTGATAAATATGATTGAAGGGGCAAAGTTAATTCTACAAAGGGGTTGTGTAAGTCACCCCAGAGATCCTTACTCTCCTAATTTGTCTTCTGTTGCATGAACTATGTGTCCTCTTTCCCGCATCAGGAATTACAGGCTTACTCTCAAGAGGATGAGGGCAGATGTTGGTTTTGGGATTGGAAGAGTTGCAGCGTTTTCAAGACCCTTCAATGATTAGATGAGTTTGATATTTAGTCAAAGGTAATCTCTGATCTGGAATTGGCTATAATCACATGACAATTGACTAACGGGAGGTAACACTATAGACATGAGCACAAATGCTGCACATAGTACTGAAATTCTGGAATTGGTATTCGGGAGAAAATACAATTATTGTTCTGGATTCATAGGATATACATATGTTTAAGAATTAGGCACTAAAAGTTTCTCTCTATTTGCGTTTACAAAAGAATATGATCGAGTAACTACCCCACTTATTTTGTGTTAATCTCTTATGAAAGCTGGCTGCTAGTTCATAGGGAGTTTAACCCAGACAATTACCTGTTTGTTAAGGGGCATTATATACAGACCTGTGTGAGAGAGTTGAGGAAAGATGAAGAAGGAAAAGAACATTTCCAACCAATGAAACTATGAACATAACAGTATACAAACTTGTGAGAGAGAGGGAGAGAGACAGGAAGAGAGAGAGAGAGAGGGAGAGAGAGAGAGAGTTCCAAAGAAACTTCAAAGCACCAATCTTTCTATAATAGAAAAGATTTCTCCTATAAAGGCAAATCCTCCACCCCTCAAGCATTCCCTTAAAATTGTCTCCGATGGAGTTTAAAGGTCATGGCTTTTAGGAAAAATGAGGCAAAACAGGAACAAGCTATGACTGCGAATATTCAACATTTGAATGAAGATTCAACAGAGCTTAAATAACAACATTCGTATGAAGATTCGGTCCTCAAAGTACTATACTGGGACATACGAGAAAGCAACAGTGGGAAAGGGAAATTACTCTAAGCTCCAGATAACCAGCAGGGAAAAGTCTAAGAAATATCAAAGAACATAGGAGCAGTCCAAAGTAAAAAGTAATTGTCTATTAATATCAATTTGGTCAAAAGTAAAATGAGATGTTAAACATGTCAAGTGCACAGCATCTAGCTATCAAATTCTGAGCAGGGAAAAATAACATAAAAAGAAATGATTGTAGACAATTAAGTATTACCTCGGCATCAACAAAGATCAGTTTCTGATATGGGGTTCCTTTTCTTGAAACTTGAGGTTTCTGTTTCTCTAGAACCTGGCCAATTATGGTCCAATCATTCAATTCTGGGTTGATCTCATAGAACGGAACCAAGTTATTGTCCATTTTCTTTGGGAGTATTGCTGCAAAAAGCTAGGTAAATAAATATGTTAATAAAATATTTATAGATAATGTACATACAGCAGATGCATTTAAACATGTATAATAAGACTATGCAGTAGCTAAGTGCAAAACTTCTTAGTAGACTATATTTGGAGTCAAATTGTCCAATGTAGTATCATGTATAGGTGGTCTTATTAGGACCTTTACAGAATTGCTACTTTTGGCGCTTGAAATGGCAAAATAAAGTTGCCCATGTGAAAACACAGGCTCACGAAGATATATGCCAACAAAGTCTAAAGTTTGGCCCTGAGCTTTATTGATAATCATTGCAAAACACAGCCGTACAGGAAATTGTATCCTTTCAATGGAGATTGGACAATTAGGATCATCTTCAATTCTAAAGCAAATCCTGTGCAGAAATACTTGCTTTCCACTGAATTCACCTGAGCTTATAACAGCATCTATTACATTAGGTTTCAAGGATCTGCACACAAGTCTAGTGCCATTACATAGCCCCTCAAGTGGATCAATATTCCGAAGCAACATAATTGGTGTATTTTGCTTTAGAGTTAATTGGTGTGGAGGTAACCCATTAGGCATGAGGCTGTTTATGAAATCTTCTAGAATTGCTTGTTGAGAAGGATCTAGGCATGTGTCACGACTTACATAGTCGAAAGAAGCTCCTGGAAATTGCTGAATTAGTGAATCATTGATCTCATCTACGAAATCATTTTTTGTAGTCAGGATAGATCTATTGATTCCAGAATAGTTGCTGCTAGCAAATATTGAAAAATCTGGATACACTGTATTGATTAGAGCAGCTAATGATTCTTCTTCAGTTGAATATCTAATGAGCATTTTTGAAGGTATCTCAACATTTTCGTCCTTTACTACTGGCTTTGTTCCATTGCCAATCCGCAGTAGATATTCCGTGAAATTGGGCCAGATGTGGCCAGATATCTCAACATTTGCTCTCATGTTCACTCTCAATTGTATCTTTTGCAACTGTGGCCAGATGTAAAACTTTATTAAACTGGACCAACAAAATCAGATTTTGAACCTCTAACAACAACTGGTAATACTTGTCTGAAATCTCCTCCAAAAACAATCATCATCTTTGATCCAAATAGATCAGAATTATCCACAAGATCCCTGAATAATTTGTCAACTCCCTCAATCCCTACTTTATGTGTCATTGGTGCTTCATCCCAAATAATTAACTTGGCCTGTTGTAGTAGCTTTGCTAAGGAACTTTGTTTACTCACTTTGCACATTTTATTTGGGTTCATGTCCAGTGGAATTTTGAAACGGGAGTGTGCGGTACGACCTCCTGGAAGTATAGCTGCTGCAACTCCACATGAAGCAGTTGCTAATGCTATGTATCCTTTTGATCTCACTTGTGCTAATAGTGCTCTATATAGAAATATTTTACCTGTTCCTCTATGACCATCAACAAAAGAACAGCCCTTACCTTTGACAAAGACAGCTTCAATGATCAAATCAAATGCTGCTTTTTGTTCCTCATTTAACATAGATATTGCAGATAAATCGCTGTCTGAAACTTTTATGCTGATCTCGCTCAATGTATCTCTTGTATTTTTTTCAGCTTGATCAAACTTCAATATTCTGGGAACTAAAGATTATGTATTAATGTTCTTTCCCATTGACTCTAAAAATCTGCTGATTTCATTTAAGACTTTGTATTCTATTTGATCAGCAGATAGATGGGCCATTGTGGTAAAATCCTCCGACATGGAATCCTTGAACTTTAACCATAATGATCTAGCATCAGCAGGAGGAAAATAAACTAATAAAGTAGCAAACAACCTTTTAAAAATGTAAGGCATGTGGAATAGTGCTGCCTCTTCTAGACATTGCTCTTGAGGATTGTTTGATTGAAATAAACCTCTTATGATTGCAGCTTCTCTAAATGTGTCGACAGTTACACCATTGAATGATCTTAGATCAGCAAATGACTTAGGACCCTTCACATTCAGCAATAATAGTCTTAAGAAATATCACTCTCCCTCAGTTGGATTTGCAGTTACAATTCTCCCTATGCAGTTTCTCTGCTTCGTAACCTCCCATAATTTCTTTCCAGGGTACCATACAAAATATTCAGGAAATTCTTTGTAGGTACATTTTAATTTCTTTGTTGTTGGATCTGTAGCATTCATTCTAAAGAATTCAGTCAGCATACTTTTTTTGGCATGTTTGTTTTTCATTAGATCTCGCAGGTCATCATCATCCTTAAAAGTCATTGACTAATAATTTTCTAAGTGAAGTTGAAGATAGATCACTGCTGGGTATATATCAAATAGGGAAAACCTGTAAATTCGCCAAATAGCCTCTATTAGAGATACCCACCTTGTGGCTTGGTATTCTTTGATTTCATCTATTTTAGAAGAATTAGTATCAGAATTCACCAAGAAATGAATTTTATCATGGCCCTTGTATATATATTTGTATGTGAATTTCACTACCTTTATTGTTGAGCAGATTTCCACATCAATATGACAATTTAATTTTGCTAGAAGCTAGGCATTGTACGGTACCACCCACCTATTATCCAATTTATGACCTCGTACAAAGACTTTTCTTCCATTATTTCTTCGCCTATAAACTGGATAAGAGTTTTCACCATGCAGTGTTTTTTCTGTCCAATCCTTAGGGTATTTGTTTTTGCATTTTTTGGTAGCAGTTCCTTGCATACAATCATTATCAGGCTTTTTGTCACCACAAGGGCCATGTATCATGTGTTTTCAGACATTTTTAAACAAGTGTTTTTGTTCCACAGGGTCGGGCAACTCAGCTGATACAATTTGGTCATATGATTCTGTTAAGTAGAGTTTAGAAGCAGGATGCAAAATGATGAGGAAGTGAGCATGTGGTAATCCACGTTTTTGGAATTCTACAACATAGGTGTAAGCTGCAACTTTTCCAAAAATTTCCTTTTTAAAAAGTTCTTCATTCAATAATTCAAGTTTTGCATGGAACACTCTTGCGGATAAGTCAACTCTATTTTGTGATTCATCAGTTGGCAGCATATTTTTTTTAATCTCTGGCCATGAGGGATTATAGGTCATAGTCAAAAATATATCAGGTTTTCCATACTTCTGTACCAAGCTCATGGCATTAACATAATGCCTTCTCATATCTCGAGACCCTCCTATAAATGAAGCGGGTAAAATCACCCGCTGACCAACCTTTGAACCTTTAGACACGCCATCAACAACAGAATCCATCACTCCTTGCAGTTGTTCAGTCCTTATTAATTTTTGTCTCTTCCTATGGAAGTCAAGTCACTGTGTCTCTATTTTCACGTACATGTCGACTACATACTGTTGGAATGCACGAGCAGAGTTCAAAATACCAGGTGTATTCTATTCTCGCAACTGAAATCTATATGCATAATATTCCCTTATCGACACATATTCATTTGAATCTTGGTACTGGTTAAAAGTTGTTATACAAAGGGAAAAAGTTCATTTGGTTACTTACTTGTAATGTGTTGTTAATAGATTAGAATTAGAGATTATTTGTAATACTAACCTTGCTCCTCAGATTGTATTATTTCGTTAGCAGATCTGAAACTGTGTAAAGTTGCATTATCTGTATATGTTTAGCACATCTTTTTCTTTTTTTTGGGTTCCCAGTTCCGGATCTCCTAATTCCTGGTTGCCATCCTATTTCGCCTAGGGGAAATAGTAATGGATACTGCAGAGGATCATAACAACCGTAATAATATTGAACTCTACGGCTTTCTCCATCTTGAGTGTACACCTGAATATGCCTAGGATATGTTTGTTCTGAGCCTTCACCCTCAACCCAAAGCGCTACCACTTGAGACATAGTTGGCTTGTTGAAAACTCTTTGATCACTATCACAATGAGTTTTGAGAACTATCTAATAGGATTCTAAATTGGGGACATGTCTTAGACTACGGAAGAAGCAAGCATAAGGATTGTTTTTCATAACTTCAATGAGCTTTAAGACCACATTCTCACTGAGTTTTGCAGAAAAAGCCATTCGATTCTCCACCTCGCGTTCAGTATCATGGAAATATAGTTGTAAGAACATCCCTGAACCTCCATGAGGTATAAGTTGATTTATGTAATGATAGGTCTGTCCCTGTATCTTAAATGTGTATATCCCGTTTGTTCTCTTACATAATGACTTGTCATAGTGGACCCCAAACGATGTAAAGGCAAACATGCTATTATAGGGTCTTACGTATGTCCTAAAACATAAGGCTTCTTCGGTTTGACCCATAAGTAATTCAACTAATACATCTGGAAGCTTATTTTCTGTCAACACTACTTCTCCATCAGAACAGCAGAAATTAGGGGTTTCCGAATAGAATTTTTTTGCCCCGCAATACTTACAGTCAACTACTTCTGGTAAAGTATCAGCTTCTAAGACAACGGAGGATAACAATTCAGTTCGCTTGGTCACAGCTTTGCCTACATATGAAAAAATTTGGTTTAGGCTCTTATATTATGTCATTTTAAAAAATTCTTAACTTAGATGTGTATTCACCTTGTTTACGATGTCTAGGTTGCTTCTTTTCGCAGTTTCTTTGTTCATTGCTGTAGATTGCAGTAATCAATGGGTTCAAGGTAGTTAGAAAGAATTTATTCTTATGTTTGGTTAGTTTCTTTGGGGTGTATGTATAAAATGGGTGGTGCTTTTATATATTTGAAAATTTTAACCTGTCCTTTGCTTTAATGTCGTCCCCTGAGAAGATGTTATCCTGTTGTTCACAACCACTGAAGTTGAGCATCCTATATTAATAATTGAAAGTCATCACTGCTTATGAAGATTGTACATCATGCTATAGACAACTAATTTCTTTTTAGAGTGTTACCTTCGGCTATAGTTATGTTGGGCAAATCTTTCATAGCTTCGGTCAACGGGTTCATACAACTACTGCATACTGGTGATTGGCCTAGAATTGGTCATTTTGAAGTTTAGTTTCGTAGTATATGTGAAACCTAAAGTAACATTACTCTAAAAATATAGAATGTCTAATCGCCAATGAACCTGAGTGTCGCTGTGGGGAACTATGCTGGCATGATTTCTGGGAGCAAACATCTGGGGCTGAGCCTATATATTTATGGGCAAAACAATAGACATGTATTTTAATATTTTGTTTGCTTTTTACTTTAGTATTACAATAGACATAAATCTAGGCCATCAAACCTGCATTGTTAATTGAAGGTTCTGTTTCTTGGGGTGTATGTTTGCAGCTTGTTTCACTTGAGTAGTGCACATCTAAAAAATGAGGTTCAAACATTTGTCAGCATAGTGGAACCTATCTTATGTGTCATGGCTTCTTACAGAAAGACAGGCTACCTGTACTGTGTAAATTACTGTCATGATATTGTGTATCATTTGCATCTAAAGGCTGCTCCAATGACAATCTAGGCGTTTCATCCTTGCTACTTTGCTGTTTTCTTCTTGTATAAGCCTCTCTGGCTTTTGCTACTGTAGCTCTTTTTCTTCTTCAGTTAATGATGTGTACTTCGCTCTGGCTTTAGCATTTTACTGACGCTTTCGCTCTTTTAACTTTATATCTTTACTTAGTTCAGTCATCTTAGGCT